>NC_032024.1:867758-868419 GCF_001865875.1 Lupinus angustifolius
CATCCTATCTTCGTCCTCATCCTCATTCTATCTTCATCCTCATCCTATCCTCATCCTCATCCTATCCTCTTCCTCATCATATCCTCGTCCTCATCCTATCCTCATCCTCATCCTCATCCTCATCCTCATCCCCATCCTCATCTTACCCTCCTCTTCATCCATGTCCTGTTCCTCATCCTATCTTCGTCCTCATCCTCATCCTATGCTCATCCGCATCCTCATCCCCATCCTAATCCTCATCGCCATCGTCATCCTCATCCCCATCCCCAGCCTCATCCTCATCATCATCCTCATCCTAACCACCACCTCATCCTCATCCTCATCCAATCCTCATCCACATCCCATCTTCGTCCCCATCCTCTTCCTCATCCTCATCATATCCTCGTCCTCATCCTATCCTCATCCTCATCCTCATCCTCATCCTAATCCTATCCTCATCCTCATCCTCCTCGTCCTCCTCATAATCCTATCCTCATCCTCATCCTACCCTCCTCTTCATCCTCATCTTCTTCCTCATCATATCTTTGTCCTCATCCTCATCCTACCCTCATCCGCATCCTCATCCTAATCCCCATCCTCCTCCTATCCTCTTCCTCATCCTCATCCTCATCCTCATCCTATCCTAATCCTCATCCTCATCCTCCTCCTCATCCTCATCCTC
>NC_032024.1:868519-956377 GCF_001865875.1 Lupinus angustifolius
GAGGAAAAGAAACGAGAGAAAAGGTGGAGAAGCTTGTGGAAACAACTTCGAGACTAGATTTCTTGAGCTTACATTGTATGATCATAGTAATAGCTGCGATGTGCGGCTAATTTCTCTTGTGTTGGGATTGAATGTAATCTTCTAAACTCTTTTGTATTACTTGGATTCGTTTGTATATAGATCATTCGGTTATAAAATCTTGGTGATCCTATCCTTTGCTTAATGCTTGATTCTAGTTCGTTTCTCGATCTTGGCTTTAAGTTTCAAACTGGGAAGTTAAACTTAGAACCGAACCTGGATAGAATCACTTGATATAATATTTATCTAGGAATAGATAATGGTATGTTGATTGCATTACATTGAATTGAATGCTGGATAAATTGTTAAACATCCAAGGAATTGGTATTTGATAATTTATCTTAGGATTCTGTATTCAAGGAATTGATACAGATGATTTAAAAATGTGCATCAAGATCTGTAACATTGTGATTTATCTCGAATTTGCATCCGAGGATACTAAGGAATAGAATGATGAAGTTCAATCCCAACCGTTCTTAAATTGCATTTTAAAAAAAAAAAACAAAAACCATCTTTGTTAATTAGTTCTTACTTTAAGCTTCCAAATCATGAAATCCGACATCAATCATGTGTATATAAACATACTGAACTACTTCATATTGTAGGAAATTTTATAAATCCAATTTACTCCCTGAGGATGATAAAATCCGTAATTGCTTACTACAATCGAATCTTAAAGGTTTAAGCCATAAGCAATAACAAATCAAGAAAAAAAACCTTTAACACATGCTTGTTTGTAAATTAAATTTGTGGCTGGACCAAAAGAGATTACATATTTTTTGGCATTTCCTTTAATTAAATAAAAAAATTCATGCAAAATCAAAGTATAGTGCTAATTACTTATGTGATTCATACTCATCAACTCAAGAAATCTATATTGTAAATCAAAGTTTTCCAAAATAGTGAACTTATTGTAAACTTGTAAAAAAAAAAACCATGTATGATTTTTTTTTCATACTATCATGTTGATGTATCATCTTCCATGTTATTCTTGCATTCTTTTGTTATTTGGTTTTTACTTTATCAATAATAGGTTCATCTAACCTATGTCGGGAGATCTTGATTCATGAGCTAAGTGAAAGAAGCAGTGAGTTTGACATCACATCTTGACCTAAAACCCGAAGATATTAGGTTTATAGGTTCATTATATTCACTTATATACTTTTTAATCATCCAGTTTTACATAATGTGAAACTTCTTCATTCAGATTTGCAATATCAAACATCCTCCTATACCTTTTATAGGAACATTTTAGACACATGAGAGTGAAATCATGAACATGGATTAATTTTTGTTAGTTTTGTATCAATAATTAGATATATTTTTACAAAGTTGTCTTTCATTATTATTGCCGGGTCATTTTCTATTTCCCCTATATAATATTTAATGAGAATATTATAGGAACAAAATCAATTAATAACCAATTTGAAAATAACATTAATCAATAAACATATAAAAAATGAAATACTAGTATGTTGAAATAACTACTCTTAAAAACAATATTTATAACTCATCATCAATTAAATCGTATTTTCGTAACTCATCATCAATTAAATCGTATTTTCAACGAAAACAAATTACCATGATATCTCAACATTTTTAGTGTAAATATACTTTGGCATATTCTCGGTTTATTTTTCTTGCTTTCTTATTATAGAAGTTCTTGATTTGTTTCAAATTCTCTAACATTCTAGAAGGAAGAATATCAATTTTCAATTTATTAATTATTTTGTAATTTTGAGAAATCCTTATATATTTGATACTTTTTGCTGAATTGGTAAAGTAAAACTTATCCCTATTTAATCGCATTCTAGATTCATGTCTAACTTTCTTGAATTTTTTAAATCTGGATCTTTCTCAAAATAAAATTGCGTACAACTTTTAATGATAGTAAAATTTGATTATGTTGTATATAAGTTTTATAAGAACAATAATTTGAGTTATAGTTAAACTTAAAAGTTCATTAATAGTAACATAACTACTTTATACATTTATATTTTTATTTATTAATGAATTTTTTTCTAATGCATTGATACCATTTATGATATTAAAATTTCAATTTAAAATTTGTTTTTTATAAGTATTTCCGGTCAAACAATAACAAACTTTCCTTTAAAATATGATAACGAGTTTTCAGTTAAACAAAATATGATCAGCTAAATAGTTTTACCTTTTATAGTAGAATTGAATGTAAAGTGCTTATAGTGAAACATATATTATTGGATTAATTATTTTTTGCTAACTACTTTTTATTAGTTTCTAATTTTATTAAATATAATACAATGTATAAAAAATTTGTACAACCGAAAATAATGAGAGTCAAAAGTTGTAGTTTGAGTAAGGATTCGTTAGATATCTAGGATAACCAAAAGGTGAAGGATTCGATTTCTGGAGGCGACACTTATTGGGAGGGGCAGTCACACATACTAAAGGTAGTTCTTTACCCAAAGAATCAAAGTATACCCTTGCTAGTACCAAAAAAATTATCGAATAATCCATTTTACAAAACCTTAAGATGAGGAAATTGCTAACCTAGGACAATGGATCTACCATAACTTATTATCATCAACCCTTGTCCATATTTTAAGTCTTTGTGAACTTGTGAACTATCCACAAACATGAAATACTTGTATTAGAGTTTAATATCTACACATTATTACTGTAAATTTTTGCGTATAATCTATTTATATGAATTACTCTTAGTGTGTCCATCCATAATGTATTTTATCTTTTTATTATTCATGATTTTAGAGCTATTTGTTGAAGATGATATGTTTCTTGACAATAAGCATGGTTTAAGGAATGATTTTCATACCAAAAGTGGAAAAAAAAACTAAAATGCAAAAGACTAGCAATCACAAAATAAAATATAACTAGAGTCATCTTGAATCCCATGATTTAGGAGTATATTTGGAAACTTCCTAAATAAATAATCGGCAAATGATAATCAAGAATCTAAAAAGCAACATGAAAAAACAAAATGATAAGATATTTTTATCTTTTAAATATAACAATATTATACTTTTATCCTTAAATATAGATGGAAAATTAAGAACTCGTCTATCCATTATTCAAGATGATTTTTTTCTCCCAGTAAAGGCATATTGTACTTGCCATGTTTTCCACCTTGGTAATGGTAGCTATCACACATTGTTATAAACACCAATCTTAATATTAGAGGAAATTAGCCAGAAATATATACATCTTGTTTGAGAGGACCCTTAAACACAACAAATTCAATTAATTAAAGACACAAATGAGTAAGAGTAACAGAATATTAAGGAAACTTTTTGAACCAAACTTTCTCATTTTATTAATAATATAAAATGCATGTATAGACTAAAATTCATATCCAAACAAAGTTTCTCAAAATCTCTTCTATATTTGCTTGTTTATCCATAAGTGTATATAATAATGATTTAAAAGCAAATAAGTTCACATTTCTTCTTCCATAATATCAAATAAGTTCACTGAGATATCATCAAATTTCTTTCCATTTAACCTTAAATTAGATTTCCTCAATGGTGCATTTGGAGCTTCAATCTCATGAACTTCAGCATTCTCTATAACAATAGGATCATGAAATGCAAATGTATTCTTTTTTGGAGTACTATACTCAAAATGAGTTTTTTTAGCAATCAGAGTCTGCAATAAGCAAAGAAAATAATTACCCATTAGAACAAACAAAAAAATGCAACCTTAACCAACAATGCCACATAGATACTATAATTCAAGAGCACATCTTCTATTTCACAGTTGTAATATAAGTTATAATTGATCAAAACTTACAAGTTTTAAATTAAATTTTTTTTTTTAATCAATCATAACTTAGACAGATTATGAGACAGAAGATATCAGAATAGAAGTGATGCAAACTAAACAATGTTGCAACAAACAACAACTATTGATACTTACCCCTTCTCGAATAGTTTTGGACACAAAAAAAAGTTGATTCAAATCTTCATGTTCCACACCACACAACACTTTTACCTGCCATTGAAAACACACATTTGACAATAAAAAAACATGTTTTGAAATTCACCCTAAAGCAAAAACCAAGTTTAGAATTTACACATTTACCAAAATATCTAGAGGAAGAGCTTCAAGTGGAGACTTCATAGGAGAAGCTTCTACCCTTTTCCTTTCCATTGTTCTAATAATGAAAACTATAATCCACAAACTCTATAGCCATATTCCCAAGTGCAAAATAACCTCACTTAGCTCAAAAAATTCAAGAGGAAAGTGTATACTTTTTGGGTCCATGAAAAGCAAGTACAACAACAAGGTTACTACTAAGAATACAATTAATGGATACTTTCCTTCAAAGGGTCTTAGTAGAAATCAATAAAAGTGGAAATACCTCATCAAATAGTATTATAACCCACATTCAAATGTTTAAGGACAAGTTTGAATTTTTATCCAACTGTTTAGGAGGACAACTAGAGTCTGCTAATTATACTTATAGATGGATAATTACTCTGCTTCTAGAGAGGGAAAAGAATATTCAATTGAAAATTGGAATCTTTTTATTCTAAAATTAAAACCAAATTCATAAAATGTTGTTTGATTAAGAGTAAATTTAGGAAAGTCACCATTTTTTATTAAAAAATAAGTGAAACTCTTCATGTAAGGATAAGATGGAGTTTGTTTGAGTTTAATTCTATAAATAGGTGGCTTGGTATGATCCAAAAATTCAACCTTTAGGGACTTTGGTCATTCTCTCTGTTTTTTAAAATGTTGAGATACCGAGCAAAAGTCAAATTGGAAGAATTTATATATTAGGTTTAATCAATTTAAACATTTAAACTGTCCAATCAGATGATTTTATACATAATTTATACATAATTAATAATTTTTATCTAGAAGTATATAATTGTGTATAAATGTAAAGTTTTTTATAATTAATAATTATGTATAATTATATTAAAATAACATCTATCCACCTTTCTGGACCAGATTAAAACAAAATATTTGATTGATGTTCCATTTTTTTAATTTTTTAATTGAACCGTTCGGTTTACTTCCTGAGTTAATACAGTTGAATCAGGTTTAACACGGTCGGACCGAAATTTTCTCGATTCAAAGCGGTTCAACCCTTATTCGATTAAGATTATAAATCAAAACTATTTTTAAGTCTGGTCAGCAATCAGATCGGTCGAACCATTTGGCCCAGTCTGGTTCTCACGGGTCAAAACCATTACTATGAAATGGACAGCACTATGTACATGTTGACCAAAACTGATCAAAGTAAAAGTGTTAGAAATTTTATTTTGGAAAAAATATATACTGTTATAACCTATATTCTATTGAATCTTATAAGGTCAAGAGGTAAAAAAAAAGTATTTTGCAAGATAAAACTAAATAGAACATTGAAAAGAAGGAAAAAAAGTGTCACTCTCCATTTAGAAGGTGTCAATTTAAACCAAAAGATGTAATCAGAGACTTATGTCAAGTAGAGCAGTGACATTGAAACACAAAACAGCTACATAAAACAAGTAATCAGAGACTTATTCTTCTTACATAAAACATGTATTCTATATGAACTTTAGGGTCAGCAATCCATTCAATTTGCCTATGATGGTAGTAAGTTTATCATATAACCATATCTTAAATCAAAGACTTGGATGAATCATGTGTCATATATGAATCGAACCTTTAAAGATCTAAAGTTTTTAGCCTCAGATACTGCTGCTGAAGGAAGCATGGAACAGTCTTCATCCTCAGTAAATCCCATGAGAGATCTAATGTAGGCATAGCTTTGGTGTTTTCATAGAATTATCCAAGATCAATCTCTTCCAATGGAGGGAAAGAATCAGCAAAATGACATTCTAAGAGCAAATTAGCCAAGTCAAGTATGAGCTGTAAATGTGTCATTTTCAATCACAAATAAGTTCATTTGTTTATTAGTACATATAATATATGTCAGGTCTAACATCTAATCTTTCTCACTTTCCAAATGAGTATCACAAGACTAGCCCCTGACAAGGCAAACACTCAAAATAAACAAGCAAATCAAATGGAAGTTCAAAACACACCAGTTACAACTATTCACTATAACTATTGCGGCACTAGGCAACTACACAACACACCAGTTAAGTTGAGACTCATCTAGCCTATCACAAAAATCAAAACATCCTGCTATATGTAAAAAAACAACCCAAGTTTTCTTAGATTTGACAAAATGGCACTAGCAGTGCCATGCCACTGCAAAATTCTCTTTAAACCACGTAAACCGTCAAGTGTTAACAACGTGCAAACATGAATGTGAAGGTGGAGTGGGAAAACATCACAAGTGATACAGATGTAAGAGTTGTTGCAGAGTAATATTCCAGGCAGATGTCCTGAACAACTGTATATACGGCTACCGTGGGAGATTTACGTAAAAATGGACCAAATAATTCAATCCATATTTCATGTTCTTGCTCTTGCTATAAGAAACCAGCTTGGTACCATTTCTATATGTCAACAAAGGATCCTATGGTCTTGTAACCAGTAAAGTTATTGTTCAAAATCTTCAGATCATAAGAGATGAGTCATGGCTCCAATCCCATATTCTATGAATCATCCAACTCAACAAGTTGTGCCCGTCTCTCAGCAGCCTTCTTCCGAATAAAAATGCCCCATCTCAAAGCTGCCTTAAGCTTGAGCCAGCCCACAACAGCCTTTCCTGAGGAACGGTTTCGCACATCATCGAAGTTGTAGCTCATGGTGGCCGTAGGCATGTAAGCAGATGAATAAGGATACCCATCCTCAGGAGCGTTAAAGGGAGTATGAGCTTGGCCTCCCATACTAAAAATACGGAGCAGATTCTGCATATCTTCATTTTCTAGCATCTCGTGACTTCTAACACGAATCTCCTCCTCTGGAAAAAAGTCATCAAATCCTCTATAAGTAGGATCTGAAAGGCTGGCTGTCTGGAAGCCAAGTGTGGATGATTGTGGCAGACCAAGAGTCAGCCCATTTTCATTTGTTGGAAGTTGAGCATGGTGTGAAACAGTCATCAGCTGATTTTGTAGCGGGAATGCAGTATTATCAAACTGAATAGAAGAATTAAGAGTAGAATTCTGTGGTTGCAACAAGAATCTGGTAGCCATACCATCATGGAAACCTGCAGAATTATTCGTATGGAGTCAGCAACCAATACACACTCATTGTTTGAAACCATTTGTTTAAGGACAAACATCTATAAAACAAAAGGTGGCTCAGTGCACGAGGTTCCCATCTAGTGGGGTGTAGGGGAGGGTAGACGAATGCTGCCTTACCCTTACTAACAACCTTACTGTTGCATCAATTCTCACCTTCTATTGACATCTATTGTGATACAAAAAGAAGTACTCCACACATTGATGTGGTATTAAATCAACTCACTAAATTGGAGATAGAACCTTATAGCTTTCTTTTGCTGACTTTAACCACAATGGATAATGTTTCCATAGTGTGAACATTGTCAAGCACTCCAAATTTAATGAGTTTAAATACAACAAAAGTCTTGGAAAACTTTTTGGGGGTGAGGTGGTTAACCTCTCCATTTAGTCATGTTCAGAAGAGGGACGTTGAAAAATTGTAAAAAGTACAGAGAGAATTAAAACATAAAGGAGGGAACTTAAAAAAAAGTTAACTAAAAAAACCCTTTTCTTCTGTTGCTAATACAATAATGCTTTACTTGGAACTATATACCTCCAGATGTTACTCCTGGATCAATTGAAGGCTGCCCAGTAGGTACAGAAGCTGGCAAACTTGGGATGGATATATGCTGATCAAGTGAGTGTGAAATTGAATAATCATGGGAACCTGTTGCAGCCTGAGAATGAGAGGGTTCCAGAGTCTTATTCTGATTGTAATTTAGGAGAGATTGACCATCATACTCAATAACATGCATCCAGTTGTCATATGCCTTCTTCACCAATGTGTCAACATAAACCTACAAGAACAGAGACCATCCACAGCTTCATAAATTTCACTTTTTTCTTTCCTTCAAGTTTTAAACAATGACATTTTTTAGCCTTTTACATTTTCCTTTTCTAGAAGAGAAGAATTTCTCACCTTGTCACTCACAACAGCTATAAAAATAAGTGGTATATTTATTAAACTAAACCAACCGCCTAGCAGATCTTTATCTGTTCACATTTCACACAAGTTCCAAGAAACAACTTTATAGATACTCTGTCTGAGCAAGGAGTTTAAACTAGCAAAATGTTTCATCCCGTATGAAGTCCAGGAATATAAGAAAACTAAGCAAAAAAACCACAGCCATGCCAGCAAGTTGCTTATATTACAAAGCAAACTAAGTGTATATTCTTCTTAGAGTTGGACACCTCAAGGCAAAGAATTGCTTGTACTACCAACAACAAAGGAACACTAACCACATACTCCAAAAACAGAATGAGAAATCAGATTAAGCATATGATGGAAGAAATTCAACAGTATAGTCCAACTCCAAACATAAATGCAATATTTAGCATGCAAATTTATTTACCTTTTGACTGTCAGAAAGAGAATCAGCTGAGTAATATTGGTCATTGGCAATTAAGCCACTCAACTCATAAATATTATTGAAAACAACACCAACATTCCTTGCATCATCAGGATAGTATACATAAAGTTTTCCACCGAGAACACAAGTCTTTGCATGCTCAACAAGAACATCCCACATTTTATTTGACATGCCACTCCCAAGAATCTGCAAAAAGATAGTTAACCAATGAAATACTTAGATAAAACCACAACTAAGCCTTAGTTCCACTAAGTGGAGTCGGCTTATGAATAGCTTAGATAAATTAAAAAAATACTAAAGTCAAACACAAATGAAAGAGGATTTGAACATTTGATCAAATTTTAAAACCCCTCCCCTTGACATAAGTGTCTAGATTCTTACATTACGCAGTCTCTGTGGATCTCTGACAACAAGTCGTAGGACATCTTCAACAGTATGTATTCCTGCTTTATTTAGCCTTTTGTGAAAGGATCCATCCTTGCCAATCTTCTCCAGTCTCCAAACCTCATCATTCAAGGCAGGTGGGTAGTGTTTCTTGTATACTACAATCATGTTTAAGTTATATCACTATAAGATCTGGAAAGAATGATAAATAAAAAATAACGAAGTTATGTACTTACATTCTCCACGGTGATCCTTAACAGTGAAAGCTTCTGTTTTGGCTTCACGAATACGCATTCCCTCACAAAAACCAGAGGCAACTTTGAGTCCTAGCCTGAACTTCCGACTCCTTATCCAGCTAGAGTTGTCTGTAAAAGTAAGCTCACCCAGTGTTCCAACACCCTCCTTTAGTGTCACCTGCAGATCACCGGTCAGAAGAGGCCTTTTTCCATCTCTCTCTTTCACAATATGACTATCAAATTCTTCTTCAGTCCAGTTATCATCATCCTCATTATTGAAATCCCCTTCAAGTACAATAATATCTAGTTTGACACATGACTCTGGGCCAGATGTGACAACATGGCCTGTATTTGCATCAACCAAAACAATATGTATGGCCGTGCCTTGCTCCCCCTCGACTTTCCCACCAGTAAAGAGAGGAAGGGATAACCTGGACTTGAATTGTAGTTGTAAGTTACTGTCATCAGAGCCTTCTATGCGCTTAGGAGAAGACCTGTATTTTACTTTGACTATTAGAAAAACAAAGTATAGATACAAATACCGTAGGATGAAAACATATACAATCAAATAAAAAAATTAAATATGGGTCATTAAATTTTAATTTTAAGCTGCAATAGGATCTCAATTATAAAGTGTCTTGCTCTGACTTCTAGGTTTACAAGTTGTTGGCAGGAGAGAAAAATTCCAGAAAGGAAAACATTAGTGAACGATTTAGATGACAAATTGATATGATGAGTTTAATTTTGATCTACTGCCACTTATATTTATTATCCAATCATGTGTTGCTACATTATTAGAAGAGTTTGATCTCTAAAATACTTGGTATTGTAGTCAAACTCTTGAATGACATGCTAACACTTAACTGGATGACAGTGTAATTTTTTACACTATTAAATCCTTAACTTTTGAAGTATTAAATTGTGTATGGTAACACAAGGCTTAATTTACATGATGAAACCATGTGTTCTGCACCTGATATAAACAGCTGCTTTAACAAGCTGGGTGAAAAAAAATACCTCCCACCAGGCTTGGCTGGGCCTAGTTTTGCTAAAGCACGCTCCACTTCTTCACTAACCTGTTCAGCAAGAAGCCAGAATAAGATTACAGAAAAATCATTATCAAACATCATTCATGCCAAGTGGCATGCATATACATTCACTTTATTTACAATTACAGAGTTGTTCCATTGAATTTCTATTTGACAACACTGGGGAATACAGACACTTGCACAGAAGTTGAACTTTTATCCCAATTTTACTATATAGCACCCTGGTGAAGTAATTAAATATGATGTTCCAGGAAGCCTCACTCAGGTGGAAATAAAAAATAAATTCACCTTCTTCAGCTTGTTGAGGTTTGAATACGAGACCTTTAATTCTCTACCAAGATTACCTAACCCTCACAAAGTGACATCTAACCAAGGTCTACAAGCCTAAACGTAAAAAGATTTTTTCTAATGGCCTGCACAAACTGCAGCCCACAGATGACAGATGCAGTTTTAGGGTCTGATTGAGTGAGTAATGGATGCAAGTGATAACACCAGGTAATTCATTCCAGCAAATCAAACAGAGAATCACAATTATCGGATTTCCATTTAATAAATATTAGCACTATATATTTAGTTCTCTTACAACTCTACGTAGAATAGGCTCCAGCGATGAGCAAAGTTTCTGCAGGCTGTCCACCTTCAAGGCTTCAACAATTACACTGCAAATTCATATTAATAAATGAAGAGAAACAATAAATACATTCATCGACAAATTTTATACATCAAATAAAGCTCTAACAAATGGTGAATACATAAATGCTTTCATTATGATAGCCAAGTATGCCAACACCTACGTCTACACTTACATAATGCATGATATGTCTTATAAAAAAATACTTGGACTTGTGTACACTTGGACCAACACAACATATTACATTCAAAACCGTAAAAGGTTTAAAATCACCCATACTTGGGAGTTGTATTTCTAACCACACATGTCCACTCGCATCTGCACAATTTTCACTGTCTAATTACAATTGGTCCTACCTCGCTCATTTTCTGTGCACCTCTGTTCTGATTTTGCTAAATAGGCAGATTTGAGATACACATCAGATGTCTACGTATCTTTTTACACTACAGAGGGGGTCAATCACACTTTTTGTTTCATTTCTTCTTTTTATTTATAAACCAAGAAACTACAATCATTTGAAGTACAAATTTGATTTCCTTAATCTTATAAACCTTTTTTGTTGGTTATATGTCTCTCATTATTTCTCATCTAAGCAAAGATCTTATTTTTTTGTTCTTAGTAGGGATGGCAATAAAAACCGAACCCGTGGGTACCTGCCCGAACCGAACCCAAATTTAACGGGAAAACCCGATGTGATTGAGTTCGGTTCGGGTTTTATCCGGGTTTAAGTTTCGGGTTCGGGTTTGGTATAGCAAAGACACTAACCCGAACCCGCCCCGAAGTAAGGTAATTCAATTTAAAATTGAAATTTCTATCATTTGCCAATTGTTTTTAATTTCTAATTTTACTTTACATGCTATTGGATCTTCAAACATAAAATAAATGAAATAATACAAGAGAAAATAGAAATGTTAGAGAAAAATTACACGAAAATAATATCATATTTTTCTTAATACTTTATCATTTTCGGGGTTTTTTCGGGTTCGGATATGATATTTTTATTTTCAACCCCGTTGAGTTTGGGTTCGGGTTTGGGTATGTGCAAACCCGACCCCGACCCGCCCCGTTGCCATTCCTAGTTCTTATTGCCTGGACTCAAAATCTAGATAGTAACTTCCATTTTCCTTGAATTGTCATTAAGAACTATTTTCCCCATTTTTCCTCAATTATCTCATTCGTTGTATGCAGTCACAAACTTTCTTTGTGGAAAAAGCCTAACTTTAAATTTATTGTTTTTTGTTCCCTGGAGTAGTGGTAAATAAAAATGCATGTATCTATTCCACTTAGTTTTATGGTCTAATTCTAAATTATCACTCAAGTACTCCTTTTTTATATTAAACAAAACTTACTATAATTACTTTGAATGAACCTCCCAAGGGTCCAAGGCTTTCTTATTTGGACCAGGTACATAGAATAAAGTTCCTTCCTAATTCTAGATATTCCATGACTTGAATAGATACTCAATTTTTTCCTTCCACATATTTCAAACTCATAGAATTCCAAAGCTTTCTAAAATTCTTTTTTAATAGCAGCTAGAATCACACAACGTGATAATAGATTAAACATAAATAAATAAATATTCGATTCATTAGTATCCCTATCTTTTCACCTAAACAGATTCAAATTCGAGCATCAAATCAAATAAGGAAACTCGTTCATATTTATCTGTCCATTTTCAACTATTTCTTTTGTTCTTAAGATTGCACTAATTGTCATATTTACCTAATTCATGAAAAAACAAATTAATAACACATAGATATAAAGTTATATTATGAATAAAAACGCAATAAATATCAATAAATCAACACAATAAATATGATATAAATAAAAAAAACAATAATTATATTTACCTAGCCAAAGCAGGTCTCTTCCTTTCAGGTTGTTCTTCTTCAGCGGAATTTGAATCCAAACATCGCTTCTCCCTTTCCAAAAACTTCTTCTGCATTATTCAACTTATTTTCACTAACACTAGAACAAACTGAAACACTTTGAGCTTCGACTAAAATCTCTTTAAAAAAGAGAAAGGAGAAAAACGAAAGTAGCTGAAGATTCGAATACGATAGAAAAGGTAAGAAAGTTGAAAATGCTGAGAATCTCAGAAATTTCGAAGAAGCGTCTTCGAATTTTCTCACTCTGTGACTCACGGATTTAATGGTTTCTGAATCTAGGAGTTGTTGGAAGGTACCTTCATCCTACGCTTCATGAATGGTTTTAGTTATTGTCCGTTGGATTCAGAATCTTTGTCAATTTTTAATGGACTTTCCCACGTGACCCTCACTAATCACATATAAAGGTTTTCTGTTTTTAGTCGGTGATGTTTATTCAAGTGGTATATGTTTGATTCCACTTAAGTCAGATCCCGGAATCGAATCTTATAGATGTCAAAAATATCCGCTAGGAGAATTGGTCTCGTATATCTTTGAATGTTCTCGACTCGAACGAGATGTCTCCATTGCGATGATATATGTTCTGTTTTTGTTAGTTTTTTTTATTTGGATAAATATTTATGTTATGAGTTAGGTTTATTTTGTCACACTCCTACATAAAGTAATGTTTTCACCATCTGAATGGTCATATCTCATTATAAAAAATTATTCCCTTTATGATGGAATATTTTCCTTTTTCCCCCTTTAACAAATTTGTATCATGTTATTTTTTAAGAATACATTTTTTTGGGTATGTATCTTTTCCCAACAAGAACAAAAGTTATTAGAATCATTCCTCTAAAAACTATTTCATATCAACCCCTTCAACTAAAAAACTTGATGAATCAATTTCATTAATAGGTACAATAATTATATTAACCACACATTTAATCTAATCAAGTTTGACTAAAATCTTAGTATGAAGGATTACAACAATGGTCATACTGATCGGTCATCATATTAGTTATATTAGAGGTGAGCATGGGCCGGGTTGTGACGAGTTAAGGTTTGTCCTTATCCGGCCCTAAATATTGGTTGGGTCACTTATTTGAACCCGGACCCGGCCCTAGACTTGAAGTCAATCAGACCCTAAATAGCGATCGGGTTAGCCTTTAAAATCGCTCTGACCCTAGACCCGATTAAATATAATGCATAATCATTTTAGATAAAGACTTCTCAATATTATTTATTATTATGAATATGTAGTTTGATATATAAAATGATATATGTATATATATATACATATTATTAATCATGTATATATTATGAAAAAATTAAAGAATAAATAATACTTTCGACCAAAAGGGTATCATTACTATATACACATTTAAGTAGAAACACATACAAACATGATGAGTGAGTAACCCTAGGACGGGACGGGTCGGGTCATGTTTGGTCCCTACCCGACCCTAAATATTGACTGAGTCTATTTTTGAACCCGACCCTAGACCCAATCAGACCCGACCCTATTCGGACCCAATCATGATCGGGCCGTGCTGGGTGAGTGGGTAGAGTTGGATCCTGCTCACCCCTACTTATAGATACTCATTACAATTAATAATATTAATATATAGATTTGAAAATAATGGGAATTAATTATTTGTCTTATAAAAATTTATTAGTTAGTAATTTTAAAAATGTTTTTCATACTTTCCTCCCTCATTGCTGCTTCCTGAGATGGTATTCATTAAGTTTCACTATCCTCATCCACCTTACATCTCATAGCATCATTCTATCCACGTGTTAAGCAAGATCCTACTTACTTATCTAGTTTGACTTGTTCAGAATTAGGTCCACAAATAGTTGGATTTAACATATCTCATGTTCATCCATTACTTATGTTTATACATATTTGTTCAAGTGTATAAAGTCATTATATCTCTTTGACCTAAAGTACAGTACATCTGATTGCAATAACCTATCTATAAATATAATTTCATATTTTCAATTATGTTTATTTAATTGCTTTAGGTAATTATTTAAGGTACTTGTTGACATATAAAATGACATATGTTTATATTTTGGAATCATTTCATATGTCATTATTTCTCTAATAATACTTTTATCTTATATATATATTATTGATTTACAACATATCAACATATATCATTTTATATGTCAAATTATATACTAATAAATAATAATGAAAATTTTTTTCCTAAAAAAGAAACATATTATATTTAATTAGGTTTAGGGACATATTTAGATTTAAACATTAACCTAATCAATATTTACACACTAGGGTTAGTCTCGGTTTAGGATCATATTCATATTTAAAGGTAGTCTGATCAACAGTTAATTCCGACTACGCTAATAGACAATTTTTACGTAATGTTCTATCATATCCACATTTGATCCCATATGGGGACTATATATGAATACCCTTGTATATATTAAGTGGCACATGACACTCCCAAATTGAGTAATAAAATGCGATAACTATTTATTTAATATAATAAACACTGAAATATAGATGAGTTAAATCTTATAAATTCATTAGGATTAAATATACCTCATAATTTTATGATTGTCTTCATTAACCAAATCTTAATATATATTTTTGATAAATAAAAATGTATTAAAAAGGCGTAAAAGGTGCATGCCTAATACACGAAAAATAACTGTCAAATACAAATTATTTGCATGAGTAAAATATTTGCTTGAGCCAAGTACAAAATCTTAATATTGACAGTGACATTTACAAATACCTGCTTATAATATATCAAGTGAGATCTTAACAAATGAAGTAATCATTCTTCGCAATAAAACGCTATGATAAATTGATAATAGTAGGAAATTTTCGTTTGAAGAATTATTTTCAAGCTACTGAAAGTGCCCTTCAAAATTATGATAAATAGTAATAATAATAATAATAATAATAACAGTGACTTGAGAAAGTTTAATGTTGGATGAGGGTGATGTGGATGTCATTTTGTCACCACCTTTTTATCTTTTTCGCTAAAATGAAGGGCAGATGAAACTAGAAATAGAAAAGGTCACTAATTCTCTGCACAATCTAGTCTAGTATCCAAAGCAAATGCTATATGATTTCATAGGTCGGACCCAATATTGATGTGTTTGCCTCAGCATGAATAAATGGGCACTGAAAATGGGAAGAAAAGGCTTGGGTAGTTTTTGAAAAGTTGAGAAAAATCCAAAATCTTAGGAGTGAAAGTAATCTTTTCCAAAAACATACTTCAAGGTTAATCAACATTGAAAATCAAATTAAAAAAGAGAGAAATATTAGCTAAAAATTAATTAATAAATGTATTTTAAAAAATTAAAATATAAATATATACATATACATATTTAACTTATAGAACATTAAAAAATTAAAACATAAAAAATATGGAATTGAAAAAATGGAAACAAAAACTTATGAGAGATTATTATTATTTCATGATGACAACGATGATATAATGTGGCGGGACCTCAGGCTGTGATCAACACGTGCATCTGTGTAGTACGATGATGTGGCTTAATAGCATTGACGTCTTCCCCATTTAAACGTTGGCCAATTAGTCACTATTGCTGTTTGCCATGTACTTGAACAAAAATAAAAAAATTAGGTACTTGAGTAACATCAATTTTAATAGTATTGATAAATTCACAATGTTATTATCAATACCATTTACTTAATATGTTATTAAATAATAACAAGAAAAATATGATTTAATTATCCTATGCAGTTAGAATGTAATTAAATTATTAATACTAATTATGCAAGATTTACTCATAACTATATTTATTCATTTAACAATAGAAAGCACAAAAGTCATTCATTTTATTTTCATATAATACTATTTCATACAAATATTATAATTTGTATAATGACACAAAAATTGGTAAATTGTAAAATATGCAATAAACTCCAATAAAAATATATAATAATATTTTATAACAATTTTTGTTTTAAAATTTTGGAAGTAAGTGGTTAAATATTATGATTTAATTACAAGTTTAATGTGTATGAATTGTTGGTCTAAATTCTTTTATATAATCAATAAATCATTTATCACTAACGTGTATAAATTTTATTTAAGATTTAATAATAATTAAAATATAAATAATAAATAATGTACAAAATTGTAAAAAATTATTATATTGTATAAACTATTTTCTCATTTTTTAAAATTATATTTTTAATATAAAAATTGAGAGTAAATTACATGACACAATTGTTGTTAATATGGAACATATATGGGGATAATGTTATAGGTTTGAATTTACATTTTTAATTTCAAATCATTTATACTGGTTGGTTTTTTCATCTTGGGTAGAGGAAATACTAGAATAATATTTATAAGTAAAAAATGGGCTATTTAGGATATGTTCCCATGGAAAATAAGGTTTTGTGGTGGGTAGGACACACCACATGATCACACACGCGCTTGTTGATGGCCAACTAATCTCATGTCCGGGTTCAAACTTGTAAATCTTTTTATCCAATCTCACTATTTTTTAGTTAAAAAATTATGTCAATCCACACCAGCAAGTCCTCACATGTAAGCACACATCAGACACACATTTTGAAAATTGGTCACACACCAGCATACGTCCCGTACTCGCTAGCGTCCACTCCACTTGCATTTCATCACATTGTTCGTTTTTTAGAACAAATGTGACTTGGATTCTTGTTTTTTTAGTCGTTTGGGTTCCCAAACTTATAAATAGAGCCTTTGAGCTATTGGCAAAGTGCACCACTTAAGACACATTTCCTCAACTTCTTCTATATATATCTCTCTTTCTCTTCAAAACATTTTCGACCTTCTACTCTCTCTTTCTTTTCTTAGTACTTTAGAGTGGGAGTATCCATATATTTGAGTAGAAGCACATACAAACATGATGAGTGAGTGACAGTAGGACGAGTCAGACTGAGTCATGTTTGGTCATTACCCGACTCTAAATATTGACTGAGTCTATTTTTTGAACCTGAACTCAACCTTAGACCCAATCTTATTCAGACCTGATCATAATCGGACTGTGCCGAGTGAGCGGGTAGGGTCGGGTCCTGCTCACCCCTAAGCTATATCATCTGATTTTCAATTGAAATGTATCATCTATAATGTTTATACCATAACCCTCTACAGAGATGTTAGTATGATCTACACTTGCCTCTATGAGGATCTTGTGCATAAGAAAGGAACATCTTATTCCAGATCCATGTTACGGTCCTGCCTATTATGGTAACATACTATATAAGAGTAGTCGGGGCCGCGAGCCTCCTATCATGATAACACACCAATAGAGTTCACCAACCGAGACTTCAGTGAGCCAACTATTGGCTTCTATATGTCTCAAGTTCTAGCAACTTTGAAATTAATTTTTAATGAAAATTGCTTAATTTTTACCAAAAAATTAGTGTTAAGGATCACAAAGAACTATTGTATTATTTATACTTTTAAAGCACGGTCTAAGTAACCTATTTTATCTTAACAATTAGAATAAATAAAATTAATTATTGTCTTCTTTATTAATATCTCCAAATTAATATTAGTAAAAATATGTTATGTATATTTAATTGTATTAGTACACGGTTTAATTAGTAAATCAATTATTGAATCATTATACCACCATACAACTTTCCTGGTAGGTATCATATTAATAGTACTAATTAGAACATTTAAATTTAACTTCAATCTGTTTAATGTAACAGATTAATGATTATCAATTGGATATTTTAATTTGTGAAGTTATAAACCGAAAATATAAAATAATTGTTCAAATTCAAACATGTTTTTGTAAAAAACAAATTTTTGTAAACTATGTTTATTTAGGTTACAAACTTCGTTTATAAAAAAAACAGAAACAAAAATAATTGCATGGGGTGAAACGTGTTTATGTGTTACGAGGATAATATTAACAAAATGATTATATCGAACTCTCAACACTAAAAACCCTCCCCCATGCACAAACCTTGTTATTATTAGAGTATATAATATATATATATATATAGTTTTCAGTGGAGAATACATTAATCAATAAGATATTAGTATAATAATATAAGGTCTTATTAGATTCTCAAGATAACAAAAAAATTAATATTTAATTTTTTAGAACGACATAGGTGAGAGAGTTAGCTATATAGCCCGAAAAAAAAATAATTAAGTTGGTAATAATTGAATTAATTGTCTCATCTGAAAACTAAAAAAGTGCGTGTTGTTAGAAGGTGCCTCGCCTCCATCACCAGTCGCGCGCGTCTTCACACTTGCCTCTCAATTCCTTTTACGTGCCCTAATTTATCCGACACCAGTCAAATCCATTCAAATTACCAACATGCCCTCCTATCGCGTACACTGCACGTTGAGGTTGTCGTTTTCTTTTTCAAACTTTCACTATAACCACTTTTACTCATCAAGTTTGTAGCCATTGGATGTTTATCACTATATTCATCATTTTCAAATTCTTACAAAAATAAAATATGAATTAAATATATTCATTTATTTTATATTTATCAGCTTATCTTTTAAGTACTATAATTTTTTTTACGATCAATATATTAGTCTATTAGTGTAAGGTCTACTAAATTTATAGTATAACTGAAATACTAATAATCGATTCTGAGAGTGATCATTGTCGGAAGGAAAAACCATGAACCTGAGAAAAGATTAATGCATTATTCATAAGATGAATGAATATTTTTTTATAGTAAAAAGAAATTTCTTTAAAGTATTGTGGTTGTTTTTTTACTAGAGTTGTTATCAGAGTTTAGAGAAGATATATTAAAATATTGAAGTAAAGTGAGAGTGTTCCAAAATATTTTTAAGGTATCAAAAAATGTTTAAGCTAAGTCAAAAAATAACTTGGAAATCTTCTTAATATAAAAAATAACATATATTATTCATGTGGAGTAAGTTGAGATGTGTCATTTAAAACATATAATTATGATCACTATTATAATGTGCAATTTTTTTAGTAATGGAAGAGGAATATAAGGAAGATGAAATATCACTACCAAATGAGTCACTAGTTGATTGTAAAAGCAATTATTCTGTCTTTTCAATACAATAATCTATAACATAACAATATAAAGATTTATACATGTACACTCTATTATTTATTATTTATACGACTTTTTTCTTGTTGTTGAAAAATCTAACAATAAGTAAAGATCAATAATAAATGATGTGATAATGAGTATATTATTTTCTGAATATGTAGTAAAAGTTAAGCTGTTTTGGTGAGAGATTCTTAAATACAATCGCTTAATCCAAATTTGACAACAAGAACATATATGATTATGAAAGAAACAACAAAGAAGCGTAAAACGACACCGTTGAATTAACAACAACAACAACTTCAGAAGCAAAACCTATTTTCACACTTTCTCTCTCTAAAACCATGCTTTCTCACTTACGAGTATGATTATTACTACTATAGTTACAGATCGAGTTTGAGTTTGAGTTTGAGTTTGTGGTTGTGGATTTTTTTTTCGAGTTTGAAAATTCAATGACTTCAATTACTTCGTCAAATTTGTTGTGTTTCAATCCTGAGTGCAAAGAATTCAAATCTGATAGACCTAAGAAAGGTTGGAGACTACGTACCGGTGACCTAGCTGAGCTTTGTGATCGATGCGGGTTTGTAATTTCAACATTTTTCACCACTTTGTTGACTTATACACTGTGAATTTTAGTTTTTGAATTTTATTTATTTTTAAAATAATATAATGATTTGAGCATGTTTCACGTGGTAGTTAGTTTACAAGATAGTGGCTAGCTCAGGTTTATAGGTTTGGTTGTTTGCTTCTGAAAATTTGGACAAGGTTTATTGCTATAATAAGAATTAGCTTCTTAATTATGTTATTCTGCAATGTTTTATTTGAAGAGGAAAAGATGTATGCACTGACAGTGTATGAGTGTTATACACTGTCATTGCATCATGTACCGATATTTAATTGTTATTGACTTTTCAAAAAAGTAATCTAAATGAATGGTGGATGATGGAGTGCATGTGTATAAATTTTTACACCGACAGTGCATAGATTTTATACCCTTTGCCACTATTCTGCTTCACTAGTTTTAGATTTCCTAACTTATGAGTCATGTCTGATGTTCTTTCTGTTGCTTCAGTAGATGCTAAGTAATGCAAGTTATTCTTTGGTTTTTTTATGGATGGTTTTGATGCTGTTTTCCTTTACATAAAGATGTCTGTTCTATTCAACTTGTGTGTATTTTTCTAATGCTTAGTTTGTGTTCAACATTTTTGCCTTGTGGTTATGGCTTCTCGGGTCTGCTGTTTTCTACGTTTTGATGAAAGCAATTGAATTGTTAGCTAAAATGAATGACTTGTGCAGTCTGAATATCATCCTAAATCAAATTCAACTCTACTCATCACAAATCAAGTTGATTCACTAAATTATCTATATTTTCTTCTACCTGCAATTGGTTTATGTACAAATTAAATGGACTCTTTTTGGAATCTTATGTGTTATGTGGTAAAAAAGAGTTTTGTAATCGCATTCATAAACATGTTTAATTAGGTTCAGTAACAGAGGTTGACCTCTGGATTTCATAATTATTCATTTTCATCGTTTGCTTATGATGGAAAGAATAAGTAAATAATCGTTGGTTTATTGTATTTGATAACAGAATTCTTGTTCAAGAATCTGTTTTCCCATATGTAAATAATTATGCCGGTAGCTCATCATATGTTTTGTTTTGATATGTAATGCATATGTGCTATTCCTTCTGTAAAATTTGGTTGTTTCTATGATACTTAGTTCTGCTTTTGAAGAAGGGAGATTCTGTGACATTTTTCACTCAAATGCTTCTGGTTGGAGGAATTGTGAGACTTGTAGGAAGGTGAGCCAAATCACTATATACATGCTTAAGTGCTTGATGCATGTTTCTGTTAGACACGAGTAGTTTTTTACACACAGCTCCCCATAGGCAAGTTTGCATTATTTAATTTTAACCGATAGTAAGTCTTTCTTTGCAGGGGATTCACTGTGGATGTATTGTTTCAAGTCATGCCTTTGTGTTGTTGGATCCTGGAGGAATTGAATGCTTTGCATGTGCCCGCAAACATATTCTTTTGGTAGGTTTCTCTACATTGTTGTGAGGACATCTGTTCCTCCCCCTCGTCTGTTTTGGCTTAACTTCTTGTGCTGTGTATAGCATGAATGTCCTGTGGGCTTTGTGGACCCCTTTTTTTGTTCTGTTTTTGGTGAAATGAACTTAAAGAGGTTTTAATGTCATAGTCAATGGAGAACTAATTTTGATGAGTGTTGTATTTGTTACTGAATTAAATTCTTACTTTAGTTGTCCTTCACTGCTCTTTTGATTATATTTTGCTAGACGTATCTAATATATATACACACACTAAGACTGTTTTGACACCATGTTTGCATTAAATTTGTCCCTTTCTCTTCCTTTCCCCCTCCATTATTTTATGGTTACTACATCTCTTATTTTTGTTCTGTGATGTCCAACTTTCTGCATTTCAATCCAGTCTGGGTTTGCCTTTGTTTCCCCCCCTCAAAGTCTAAAAATGTCATTTGCCTGTTAGTTGAGGTTACCCTTTGTCACTTTTTGCTTATATCATAAAATCTTAAACTCCTTGACAAGAAAATGAGCCTCAATTGTTGGTCTTGGAATGATGCTCAGAGAATATCTCATTATTACAGTCCTGTTTTGATGCTACATTTTTGACATGTTGCAGCCATCTAACCCAACATGGCCACCATCTTTTTCCCTTCAAAATCGTTTATCTGAGAGACTTAGAGACATGTCTGCAAAAAGTTGGAGTCAATTAGCTGGGTCCGGGCCTGTACCATGGAAGCAAGCACCCAATCTGTTCAGTTCAGTTTCTTCATCTGAGCTGCGTCCAGATGTCTCCCCTCTAGTTGGATTATCAAATGGCATTGATAAAATTTATGGCAATGAGAGGTTACTCGCCTCTTCCTTGGAGAAAAAAAGTGAGGATTTGTCTGGAATATCAGTTAATTGGAGCACGAATTTTGGTCCACGGGAAATGATGCTTATGAATGGTAATTCAGGCTTTGACCTTCTCTCCACATTTTACTTTTCCATTATCAGGTGTAGGAGACGCAGAGTTTCTGATTAACAAGGAGATCGCTATATAACCTGATTATTATATTGCAGGAGTGAGGAATGAAGACAAATCAAGTTCCTGTTTAAATATGTGTCAGCAGCCTCCTTCTCTGAAGGAAGATATGTCCCCAGCATCATTTGCTCTGTCTGTACCTTATGCGACTCCAAATGAAAGAAATGGTCAAATTGGGGTAACTGGAAGTCATTCACAACAAACTACACCTCTTCCAGGAAAGCAATTTAGTGACACTATGCATTTATCCATGGACTCCTCGGGTGAAGCCCAGGTTCGCAATGGACGACCTCGAGCAGATGTCCGAGGAAGAAACCAGTTGCTGCCACGATATTGGCCCAGGTGTACTGATCAAGAGCTACAGCAAATAACCATAGAGTATCCTTCAAATAACATATCATGATTTGTTTATCACTTTTTTAATGCATTTCAAGAAGCTACAACAATATCTTAACTTTATGCAAGTTCTACTTCTGTAATTACTCCCTTATTTCAAAAGACCTTGAGTGCTAGTGATGCTGGGCGAATTGGGCGCCTAGTGCTTCCAAAAAAGTGTGCTGAGGTTGGTCTTGAGATTCTTTCTTCTAGCTATTATTGGGAAGTCTTTTTGGATTGAGCATAAGTTCTGTGGATGCATGATTTTCGTAGTAAACTGAATTTATTGTAAATAACTATTGGCTTTCTGCCATTTGTAATGACTGCATGCCTTAATTCTTGTTTTTCACTGTAATTGTTTACACTGATAATATGCTTCTTGTTTGGAACATAAATTAGAATACACTTCCAATGAAGCATTGAGATGCTAATTTTGTAGTAAGTTTATGTTCGTACCCAGCCCCCAATTAGGAAAGTATATGATGAAATAAGGATGTCCTGAATGAATCAGTTCGACCATCTTTTTTTTTATGAACATTTTTAAGCAAAAATTATATTATATATTGCTTCCATGAACAGGCCTACTTCCCACCAATTTCCCATCCTGAAGGGTTGCCACTTAAAATCCTTGATGCTAAAGGAAAAGAATGGATATTTCAGTTTCGTTTCTGGCCCAACAATAACAGCAGAATGTACGTGTTAGAGGGTGTCACTCCCTGCATACAGTCCATGCAGTTGCAAGCAGGTGATACAGGTAGATTCATGTCTTCGAATATATTTAATATTCTTGTTATTCCAATCCAGCTAAGTGGCACTTTACCTTCATGTGTCAGATACTCATATTTGCATGAACCTTCCTTGTGGCCTTGTCTGTTTGGAGTTGTTCATAAGAACTTGATGCTATTTTATTCAATTCCAATTAATTTTTTTCTACAATTTCTTCAATGCTAAATTTGCCTGATGACACTAACCGTATCATTTTGCTTGCATTTGTGTCTTCTAAATTGTTATGGTTCTAGATCTTACCTTGGACAATGCTAATTGAATCCTTTTGTCTGATGTGCTTAAGATTTTCCTCCCTCATTTTTGTGCTGTGTGTGTGTTGTACCACCATCTTGCTGTCATTGATTGATTATTAGTTGGAGTTCTTGTTGTGGCTGACCTGAATTGATTTTCTTAGTAACATTTAGCCGGCTGGAGCCAGAAGGGAGGTTGGTTATGGGATTTAGAAAGGCTTCAAGTGCTACGCCCTCCGACCAGGTAGCCTTGAATAGCAATGTACACTTTCCTGAACTATGTGATTATACGTTTGACTGTAATTATATAGTTGAGTGAAAACATGCCTGCTGATTTTGGTGCAAATGGTAACAATGAGATTTGAACATATGGCCTCCACAAACTATCAGAGTCCCTCACCATAGCTGAAAACTAGTGGCTTTGGAGATGTGTTTGCTTAGCTCTAACTTTAGGTGGATGTTTGTAAGAAAATTATACACATGAAATTAGTTTGGAGTCATATGTAAGGAATCAACATTTACCTTCATGGAGATTTTTCGGATACAGAATGTTGTTCTATTATGCCGTACTGTTGTTTCTGACTTCAATTTTGTATATGATCTGGATCTGGATCCAGCTTAGGTTTCTATATAGCTAATATTCTAGTTGTGCATATTTTCTACCAAAAGACATCCATTGATTTGATAAATAATTCCATATCTTGTATATGATCTGGATCTGAATTCAGCTTTGGTTACTATAGCTAATCTTCTAGTTGTGGATATCTTCTACTAAAAGATGTCCATCAATTTAATAAATAATTCTGTATTTTTTCTGCGTACTATGTATGTTATACATTCGGTATCCATTTATGTAGTTTGGTGAAATTTTGGACTTGTCAACTAAAATTTACACCTGTTCACATATTTTTCTGTTTGCAGGACAATGAAACAAACAAGACTGGAATTGAATTTTCTGCACAGGGTGAGGTTAGTATCACATAACTGACCACATTGTAAAGGCTAATGTTCATCATGTAAGAATTCTCATTCTTGGTTGCATTTTTTCCTGTCGTTTAGGTCGAACTGGCTGATCCTAGTTCATGGTCTAAGATTGATAAGTCAGGATACATCGCGAAAGAAGTACTGGGTAGCAAATCTTCAATCAGAAAGAGGAAAAGCAACATCTTGGGTTCAAAGAATAAACGCCTGAGGATCGAAAATGAGGATCTAATAGAGCTGAAAATTACATGGCAAGAAGCTCAAGGCCTGCTCCGTCCCCCTCCTAGCCATGTTGCCAGCATTGTGGTGATTGAAGGTTTTGAATTTGAGGAATATGAGGTACCCTGCCTCTTGCTTGACTTCAGAAATGGTGTAGTAGTACTGCTGTTTTACTTTTTTACTTTTGTGATATTCTGAAGCTATCATTAAACTTGCTTTCTACATGAAGGAAAGATTATGAGCATATACTGATATACACAATGAATGAGATTTGGGAATTGCTATGCATTATGGAAACACTATAATGAACCCTCTAAAGCATTCTCATTATAGCCCAAATCTCAGTGCCTTTATTCTTTTGAATGAGATTGGGAATTGCTATGCATTATGGAAACCTTTATGATGAGAATGCTTTTACAGGATGCTCCAGTACTCGGGAAGCCAACAATTTTCACCACTGATAATATGGGGTAAATCACTTATCTTTAATTTGATATTTGATCAATTTCTTAATATGTTTTGTTTGCTTTTAAAGTCTTAGATATTCAATGATTTATGATCTGCATACATTTCCGAAAATATGAAATGGTGTTCTGTTGTATGCATATCATGGGTAGTGGAAACCAAGGAAAATGAATATTTTATTTTGCTGTTTTGATGATGATGTTGCTTCTCTTGGTGAATTCATTTTTTTTTATGTGGGGGATGTTCTAGTTTCTGGAGCATATGTAAAATTAATTACCAGTTTTAAACAGCTTTGTGTAATCTGGTAAACTTCATTTTTTGTAATCTATCTGGAAACAGTCTCTCCACTTGTGGCAGTAAGACTATGTACATCTACCCTCCTCAGACTCTACTAAGTAGGAGTCTCATGCACAGTGCTTCCTTTTTTATGATGATATCTTGAGTTTGATTTTGTGTTGTTGCTTGCGTTGGGAGACAAGTGTGTGATTTTTAGTGTTCCCGCACCTTCTGAAGGGATGTTTTCAGCATATTTTATAGTTGTGCCTGTGTTGTCAGTTAGTTCCTGAAAAGGTTGTATGTATTTTTCTCTTATATAGTGTAATTGACTTTACATTTAGAAGGGGTGGTTTATTGCGTTAATTTAATGTTGTAAGTTAATTGTCTATAAAAGAACTTTATTTATGTCAGTGAAAAGATCCAGTGGGCTCAATGTGAAGATTGTCTCAAGTGGCGTAAATTGCCAGCAAATGCGCTTCTTCCATCAAAATGGATGTGTTCCAATAATTCTTGGGACCCAGAAAGGTACAAGAGCGATCCATTCCTTTGTCATAGGCATTTTTGTTCTGTTGTGTTATCTTTAGTTTTCTTGCACTGCAAATATGCTGATGAACTTAATTAGAAGTTTTAGCTCTCCCAAGTAGATAAGAATGTGTTCCATTCAGCCCATTCA
The DNA here is from genome assembly GCF_001865875.1 of Lupinus angustifolius. Taxonomy (NCBI): domain Eukaryota; kingdom Viridiplantae; phylum Streptophyta; class Magnoliopsida; order Fabales; family Fabaceae; genus Lupinus; species Lupinus angustifolius. Next base: position 895,387 of record NC_032024.1, read on the forward strand.
TACTGTATTGGTATGGACTATAGTCTAGAATTTGTGTGATATTCGAGAGGCTGTTTCCGTAAAACCATGCATCCTGTTTACCGGCAATGTATTTGGCTCTGTTCCCCCTCAACTCATTCCATGTTTGCTTGCACTAAGCACATTATTAATCTAACAAGGCAGCCCCGCAGAATAATTTCCTCAAACTTTAATTTAAATCTATATAAATATATATCTTTTAGTTCATTATTCTTATATGTTGAATCCTCTATGCTGCCAGATCTTCTTGCTCAGCTGCACAAGAAATGACAGCAGAACAGCTTGAGAATTTGCTACCCACCTGTAATTCAGGTTTGAATTATTTGATTGCTTCACTTGAATCAATGCCTTAGATTTCTTTTCATATATGATGTATTGTTGATACACTGAATTTCTGAAGTAGAGTATGAAACTACTATGTTAATGCATTTGTTTGGCAGCTGTATCCAAGAAAATGAAGGCAGCCAAACGGGATCCCGATAATGCTGAAGCTTTGGAGGGACTCGACACACTTGCAAATCTAGCCATCTTGGGGGAGTGTGAGGCACTTCCAGCATCTTCCCAGGCCACAACTAAACACCCACGGCATAGACCTGGCTGCTCTTGCATTGTTTGCATCCAACCTCCAAGTGGAAAGGGCCCCAAGCATAAGCAGACATGCATATGTAATGTATGCTTAACAGTGAAGCGTCGTTTCCATACCCTAATGTTACGCCGTGAGAAGAAACAATCAGACAGAGAAGCAGAGACAACACGTAAAAAACAGCAGCAACAGCATCCTCAGCCGTTACCTTCATCCGAAACTTTGCTTGATGATGATTCCTTGCCTTTTAGTAACACAGGGGATAGCAGCAGCCCAAACCAGAACAAAGAGGGCAATGACGGTTCTGATGATGATCCTATCCAGATAATATCATCTACTTCGCCATTCAAAGGCCAAATTGATTTAAACATCCAGCCAGAGCGAGAAGAAGGCTTTTCGCCTCATTCAGATTCTGGTGGTATGAAGTATCTCCATGATGCCACTGATATGCATCTCAAGCAGCAGACTATATTGAACTCTAGTACCGGAGACGCATCAGGAAGTCAGTCACAGCAGGTTGGAGATGAAAAACTTAGAAATGGTGTATCCCATGGCAGTAGTAGTCATAACAATGCTGATAAGGAACATGCCCAAGCTTTGCCTATGAATGTGTGAAAATCATATTTGAAGCTATAGCTTTAGTTAACACATTCTTGCAAAGCTATATTAGACTGTGGAAAGTACCTTTGCTGTACATTGATCTTGCCTTTTCAGATTTGTATATAAAAATGAGTAGGAAAAAAAGGCAATTCATGAAAAACTAATATATTATGGTAATATCAGTGAACATGATAGTGATTTGTGTAGGGAAAATTATGAAATGCAGTTGAATGGGGTGATAGGTTGAAGCTATTTAGTTTCTATTGAGAGCTCACCTTTTCACCTGATTACAACCACATTGAAAATGTAGCTAGTCCTAATTATTTCTCCCATGTTCTTCTTAGCCTGTAACATGTTTCTAGTGCAATATCTTGAGTGGAAGCACACTTTTGCCCGTTTCAGTGAACAACCTTTGACATGTGATTGCTTTTTTCTCATGAATGTCGGGTTGGGTACATCTACCTTTCTCGGATTTCACCAAGTAAGAGCTTTATATATCGGGTTACCCTTTTTTATGTGTTGGGTTGGGGGTTGGACAACACACCATTATAACACAACAATCACAGTGAAATGGCTTAGTGGATAGTTGGCAAAAACATAACCTTGCCAATTAGATAGCATTACTTTAATTAGTTTTAACTAAGTTTGTATTAATATATTTCTTATTGAAATAATTAACCAATTCGTAAATGTGTCATGCCCTCTAAAGTTTAATGTAAATTCCTTGAATGCAGCAAACTTCAATCTCCTAATCTTTGTGAAAACATATATAAACTTCTAGTTCTATTTTAAAAACTTAATTTCATATAAAATATATCTAAAAATAAAATTTCCAAAATGGTTGAGGGGATAGAAAAATATGACCAAGTGTACAAGTAAAACAAGTAAAAAAGAACAATGCCACTTGTTAATATATGAGTAACCTTTGGTATATCCAACTTCTAAACACCCTTCTTTAATTGGTATCAAGTTAATAATATGGTTGGTCCTTGTTTCACATTAACCATGAACCTCTAATACTTCCACCCCAAGTAAGAAAAAAATTGGATTTTCCCCTCAGAACCTTTTGTTGGTAACAATTGGTTTCTCTTACCTTTTGTCACCTTCTACTTTCTTTCCCCTTAGTAAAATTTATCATCATTATCTATTGGAGGATGAATACAAAAACAACCCAAGAGTTTGATATTGACCAAAAGCATTTATGGTATATGCTGTTATAGATTAAACCATTCTGTTTCTTTACTTAGCAATTATAGAAGATATCAAGTTACAAAGGCAAGAACAAAAAGTGTTTGTTATTGTTTATTACATCATTGATTTCTAAGTATCAAAGGTGTAAGAGAAAAAAAGTGCAAAAATGAATGACTTATTCTCAAGTTCCTTCAAAAAATACACTGATTTGAGGGAACAAACTCACCTTGATGATGTGGAGGCAGGGAAAGAAACTGTTAATCTTGATAAATTCTTTGAAGATGTAGAGAATGTAAAAGAAGAAATGAGAGTGGTTGAGAAGCTTTATAGAAAATTGCAAGAGGCTAATGAAGAAAGCAAAATTGTTCATAATGCTAAAACCATGAAGGATCTTCGAGCGCGAATGGATAAAGATGTTGAGCAAGTTCTTAAACAAGTTAAGATGATTAAAGGAAAGCTTGAAGCATTAGAGAGATCCAATGCTGCAAATAGAAATATTGCAGGGTGTGGTCCAGGTTCTTCAGCAGATAGAACAAGAACTTCAGTGGTTAGTGGCTTGGGGAAGAAGTTAAAGGATATGATGGATGATTTTCAAGGGTTAAGAGCAAGAATGCAACTTGAATACAAGGAAACAGTTGAAAGAAGGTATTTTACAATAACAGGAGAAAAAGCAGATGAAGAAACTATAGAGAATTTAATATCAAGTGGAGAAAGTGAAAGTTTTCTTCAAAGGGCTATTCAAGAACAAGGTAGGGGTCAAATAATGGATACAATATCAGAAATTCAAGAAAGACATGATGCTGTTAAAGAGATAGAGAAAAACTTGATTGAGTTACATCAAGTGTTTTTGGATATGGCAGCTCTTGTAGAATCTCAAGGCCAACAACTCAATAACATAGAGAGTCATGTAGCACATGCAAGTTCATTTGTTAGAAGAGGCACAGAACAACTTCAAGAAGCAAGAGAGCAACAAAAAAGTTCTAGGAAATGGACATGCTATGCTATTATTCTTGGTATTGTTCTCATCATTGTGATTTTGTTTCCTCTTTTGACAGCAATTTTACCTCATTTGATATTAAAATAAACAAACATGGCAATAGTTACCTTGAACTTTAAGTGTAATAGGAAGAAAACAATTGCAAAGATGACAATGAAGATTGTAATAGCAAGTTGAACTTAGTTGTTTTTGCCTCTTTATATAGATAATGGTTGAAGAATATGATATCCAATATATTCAAATGGTGTCCTAAGATTTCTTATATCATACTATAAGTATATTGATGTGTATATATAGAGAGTAACATCATTTACAAAAAATCATGTATTTTTATTTTTCACCAACATAACATGAATCGTTAAACTCACCTCGATCCCATTCTGTTTATGTAAAATCGTTCAGTCAAGTTAAAATTTGGTCCTATATTAGATTTAACTAAATATTCTTTAACACAAATAACTCTAAACTTTTTTGGTCTAATGCGGTCAAGTCCAAGCTCGAATCGAGTCAGACTAAGATGAATCTTGTAGGTCAAATTATCATCTTTACTTCCTCTTAATCTCATTATTTAACCAATTCAACTAGTAATGTCTTATGTTATCTCAAGAACTCTAACTTTTTTTAATAAAATCTACCACACATATATACATTTTACTTACTTTTCTCCTGATGTACTATGCCTACACCCATAAGCAACCCAAAAAGGTTGCTCCATCAACATTGCTTATGTTACTAATGGACCAAGTAAAGAAGAACTTTAGGATTATCGGATAAAAATTTGTTGTCTCAAATAGTATTTTAAAATGAGTATTAGCATAGATGTACCACAAGATGGTTGCTTAATTCATTCATTTATATTGTTCACATCCACTTCCAATCATGATATGTCATTTAAATAATTCAACTAATATTTTTACTCCATCCCAATAATTCTATTTTTTAAAATAATAATAATAATCTACCTCACTATCTTATTTTTACACATTTTTATTGCTATAATGATGTTCCTTGTTTAAGAAACGTACCTTAAATATGCAACTCATGATCAATTACAAGTGCTGCGTCCTTTGATGCTCAAGAGATATTATTCCATATTCAACTGAACAAATTGGGTATAGAAAATAAACTAGAGTACCTCTATTACTTTAATCTACTATAATTATAGAATGGCTAACACTAAAGGAATCTAAACAAAAAAGAAAGAATCATTCGAAACTATTACAAATACACTGTCTTTCAATGCTTTAGTATTTCCATTAAAGACTAAGATGTTGGTTTTACATTATTATCCTTGGCTATCTTTGTAGTCTAATTTGTCAGAAACGTGAGAACCAAATGATACAAGGTGGTCCGACCGGTTTGACCATTGAACAGACATGAAAACAACTCTGGTTTGCAGTTTTAACTGAATGAGTTAGACCGCTTTGAACCGGGAAAATTCCGGTCTGACTGTATTAAACCCGGTTAAATTGAAATAATCAGGGAAGTAAACCGGACAATTTACTTAAAATTTAAAAAAACGAAACACTACTCTAATATTTTGTTTTACCCCGGTCCAAAAATATTGAGAGATGTTATTTCAATATCATTATACATAATTATTAATTATATAAAAAAATTCATTTGTATATAATTATATATTTATTAATAAATATTATTCATTATATATGAAATCATCCGATCCGACTGAATGATTTAATCAATCAAATCTGATATAAAATCTCTTCAAGTTTAATGTCCAACTCAGGTTCGGTTAAACCAATCACAACATAACCCATGACTTATTTGCACATGCATGTCTTGCACTATTCATGATGTCAATTATTAGGCAGAATTTGATCATGATATGAAAGTATTCATGAAATCCATATAGTAAGATTGAGGAAAAAATATTAAAAATAAAATACTAAAGTAATAAAAGGACAAACAACTATGGTCCATATTGTAGAGTTAAAAGCTTTGATGATCAAACAAGTATTCAACCTTGCCAAAAAGTACAGGAAACTCAAACCAAACAAGTATAGGAGCAAAAAAAAACAGTGCTCAACTATAGCTCCGAATTCTGTATCTAAGTGAGAAATGCATGAAAAATCAAATGAAAAAATGGTATAATGGATTTTGTCCGGTATCTGAGAGAGAAATGCAGAAATATCAAATGAAAAAATGATATATATTTTTTATGGTATTATTAAAGATTTCTATCATCTCATCACCTTTTTGGTAAGAACTAATCTTTTTTGGGTTCATGAATACTCCCTCCCAATAAATATCGTTCCCACGATAAAAAATTCGACCGGATCCAATAAAACCTTACACTAGACCAAAAATTATTATTCTTACTATAATAGAACACTTAACCTTAGTGATATAATGTCACACTAATATAATAATATTTTTACCTATAAAAACAATAACTTTTCTCTCCTATTTCTTTTCTCATCCACATTATGAAGCTAAAAGCTTTATTGATCAGCACGAAGTCATAATCCTTTGTAGTTTGTAAAATATATAAAGCCTTAAAAATATATAATCTGTCACCAAACAACCAACAACTCCTCACCAATCATCAACTCCAATAGTAAACGTAAAAAAGAAAAGAAAAAATAACAAAATATAATTTTACATGCATACCCCACACTCACTCAATCATGTACCAACATTGGTTAGAGAAAGAAGCCATAAATGAATTATAATAAAGACTCAACATCAAACTCATCTAACAAACTCAACTGTTCCAAACGGTGTCTCTTTCCCCAATAAAAAGTAGTACTTTGATTGATTTGGAACATGAGTGAGACACCGTTTGGGACAAGTGATCTCTAACCCAAACTTCCAACCCATTTCTTCATTTTAGTTTTCCCTTCAAAATGTGGTGCCAAAATGGTAAACTTGTTGAGGCATCCAAAAAGGTTAGAGAACAAAGGGTGAACATGATCAATGAACTTGTTGCAATAAAAATCATACCCATTTTCTGAGATTATGTCTCTCATATAAGCTTTCTCAAAGTTCATAACTTCAGTGAAAGGTTATATATATACATACAAAGTGTGGAGAAGAGGATGGGACACGCGCAGTGAGAAAAGATCCTTGCTTACTGAAGAAACAAAATAAGCAGAAAAGGAGAGTAAGGATCAAAAGCACAAAGTTATATGAATTAGATTAGGCATAGAAAGTAGAATGATGAAAAAGAGAGCAATCACATAATATATACAAGTGAAGAAAATGTCTAAAAATATAGTTTTTTTCACATAAACTACAAGTAACACAACATATATATAAGGTTTATATACTCACATAAACTACAAGTAACACAACATACTCAACAAAACAAGGATTGGTCATTCTGGGTTTCTCTAAAGCATGAGAATAATCACACAAAAAATATTCTTTACTTCTGGGTTCGAGTAATTTTCCATAAATTTTCTGAGGGATTGATGCAAGAAAGTATGAAAATACGATGTATCAGCATCAGAAGAAACCAAAAATTTGTAACACAAAATATTTACATTACAGGATTTGGAGAGAGAGAGAGGAGTGGGTAACTTACAAGCAACAAATGCAATAATTAAGAGATGAAGCGAAACGCGTTTGGAATGAATGAATACATGTGAAAGTGTAATGACGTCAGCTTTATTTTCTTTTTGTCAGATATTCCTTTTTTAGCAAAGTTTTTCCTTTTCCTTTTAATGAGGCTGAGGAAGAGAAAAATTATTCAAGTTTGAAGATATAATCTATATGAACTAACGGAGAAAAAAATCTTCAAAAATCTGGGATAATAACAATATAAGATCACAATAAGCATGGATTGAATAACTATCACCGATTAATTGTACCCAACTCTGTCCCTATTTTTTGTTTCAGCCGATTGAAAATTGACAATTAGATAAAATGAATATTCATTAAAATTAAAACTAACAATTTTATATTATTGAATGTAATGTTATTGATTAGAGACACAAAAATAAGTTTTTTTTCCACCAATGACCCTAGTTAGTGGATAAGATACTAAAGTAATTGTCACATACCCATACAAATAATAATACTTGACTACTTGTAGCTATCTCCATAGGCGCATGAGTGACAACCCTAATTTTGGTCCATATAATAACGCTTGTTGCCATATGCTCATACTAGAATTCATTAGACTCAAATCCAAAATAACCAAACTAAAGATCTACAACACAAACTATTACACTCTTCTTATAATGACTTAAACTATCCATTTTACTTTTTATTGTTATATAAAACTCTTACACAAAAAGGTAAAACAAGAATGAGTTACGATAATAAAAATTGGTGATGATGTTATTTATTGCTTGAAGATGGGATAATATATGTATATGGTATCAAGTGTTGATATATGATGATGATACAAATTAGAGATTTAGTTGGCATTATTATATCATAATATTAAGTTGTTTAATGAGCATGCATTATGGTCTAAGACAACGTATCACTTATTCACATAACTTTTACATATGTAAGAGGATGAGCTAGGTTGGATACTATTATACACATACTCGTCACATTCAATAATATTTAAAACATTAAAATATGTGAATAGAAACAACTTTGGAAACGTGTAATTCCTTTCAATAAACAATCCAACATAATAGATTAGATTATTGTATAATAATGAATATGAATAAGGTATGTCATAGTCATAGAAAAAGGAAATTGAAAAATAATATTGTAGGGGTGCATGGGAAAACAGAGAGAAAGAAAAGAGAAAGAAAGTGACACATACTACTGTTAATATTGCTGCAGCTTCTTAAGGCATCTACGTGTAGCAGTTCAAAACCATTCACTCATATCTCCTTTTTTCTCTTTTTCTACCCTCATCACGCTCTATTTAATTCAAAAAGCTTCCTATCTTTTTTAAAACAATCACTCCATCATAATGTTAATGGGGAATACATCTATATATATTAATGTTTTATTTGGTGTCCACTGGTTATTAATTTATTAAACATTTGTGATTCTAAATGCAGTTTTTGCACAGTGAATAAGGGTCAATTTTTAGTCTTTGAAGATAAAGAATAGCGCATATGCATATAGGAACAATATATGATTCACTGATTAGTCTTTGAAGATCAAAAGATAATGTAAAAAATACTTTTATACACAATCAGTGTGTCATTCACCATTCATTTGCATTATTTTTTATTTTTTTAAGTCAAACATAATTGAAAATGAATAGTATATAATACAATGATAATGTAAAAAACTCTTACGCTATACATTTTTTTATTCTCTAACCAAACAATATGTGTCAGATTACAAATTTTCAGCATCTGCAATATCAGCCAGGGATAACTGTAAAATTGATTATCTCATCATCCACACCAGTGCAAAAACAGATCTCAACAACACAAGTGAAGACAATAGTGAGAAAAACTGAAAACAGTGAAAAAGCTTCTAAAATAGAGCTTAGTGTAAATTGTTCAGTGAGTGAGATACACTCTGTATCTTATATAAAATGCATTAAGATCTTATCAAATCCAAAAAATATGGTAAAACTTGAAAGAAACGCAACAGTGTGTGTCAGATTACAAATTCTCATCACCTGATATATCAGACAGGGATAACTGTAAATTTGATAATCTCATCATTCACAGCACAATGCATACATCAACTTGAGAAAAATTGAGAACTGTGATTATTTAACTAAACATAATCATAAATCTCAAATTACATAATCAATTTCAAACAAATATTATCACATTGTGAACTAGGTTTTTTGTCAAATAATAATAATGCATTAACGGTTGTAGCGTTAACCTATGTGGTTTCGATGAAGTTCTTGTGAGAGAGGTGAGGTGAGAAGCACGCGCCGCACGCTCGACGGTGCGTGAGTTGAAGTTCATCTTCGTTGGTAGGGTTTCCCTCTTTCCCTCAATTTAAAGGGTTTTCTGTTCTCTAATTGGGCTTTCTAATTGGGCTTTATAATTGGGCTTTCTATGTGGGCTCAACCTTACCCAATTGCAAACTAATTCTGCCCAAACTCTTAATAGAACTCTTTTATTTCAAATTCAATCTAGCCTTTATTTTATTCTTCACTCACTATTACTTGAACAACAATCTTTTCAATAGGATGAAGTTGTTGTTAAGATAAATTTGTCCACCAATAATTTATTGGTCTAGTGGTGTAAAGTATTATTGAATCATAGATAGACCAAAAAGTTAAATATTTGATTTTTATAAGCAATAATTGTTGGTAGAGGCGGTCACACACCATGAAAAAGTGATTAGTTCCTTAATCATAAGGTGATGAATACCATTCTTACACATATTTGTCATACCATTATAAATAAAATAATAAAAATATCTTGATATATTACTTTTAGGATCTTTAATCCTTTTACTTCACTATATTTCAATGATAATGACATAGTTCTCTACATAATTTATTTTGGTTTAAACACGTTTATCTTGAATTTTAACTTTAGTCACACATTTTTTAACCCTTACTTTAAAATTGCATTTGCTTTTCCATTCCATGGACAAGTCTTTGTTTAGCCCCACTTACCTGTGAATGTTCTCAGCTTGAACAGGATTGCCTCTAGTGCGAAAATACCTGTGAGAAACAAAAAAAATGATAACATTTGTATTGATTTTTAGTTTTTTCCCTTTTGAATACAAAATTAATGGAGAGACAGGTCGGCTGCAGTGCAAATGGGTATTTAATCCTAGAACATAAAATATCTCCTGATATAAGGAGATAAGCTATCTCATTCAGCCACTAAAATCACGACATATATCATATTTAATTATTTTCTATAAAACTATTTCTAAAACTAAACAAAATAGTAAATACATCATACTTTTACTAGCGAATGAGATAAATTATCTACTAATAGCAAGAAATATTTTAATCTCTTAATCATATTGATATGTTTGTTGTTGAGCACAATCTAATTAATGAGGCTGCAGGTGCACCCCTCTTCTTGTACTACATAGAGTGGTTTCACAAGTCAAAAACTTCATTTATTGCATTCAAAGCCTTGTTCATTTAGGTACCATAAAGTTGACTTGTTATAGTTTAATTGGAACCAAAAAATCAGTTCTAACTCTCACTTATAACCTTGTCTTAAACAGTAAAAAAGGCCTCCAGCCAATGTTAGTAAGAGTTTTTTTAACACATTTTTATAAAAAATTTCATGTGATAGTGGAGAGAGCAAACTTTTGGTTACTTGTAATAATTATGTTTTATAACCTATAAGGTTATTTAATTGTCATTAAGAGTATAGATATACAAAAATATATTATAGGTAACAATACCAGAGAATAAAAAAATATACATTATGTTTTTTACTATTTGTAAGATTTTTATTTTATTCAAAATTTATTATAAAACTATTACATAATTAAATTATTTAATATATAGTGGACATTCATTTTTATTTTGTCATCACAATTATTTTAAATCGAAACTTGATATTTAATTTCCATATAATTAAATTGGGGACCCAAATTTTAACCTCACACCGACTTTGGTCATGGCTCAACATTTTAATTTTTTTAAACATATGCAATCTTTAAACATATGCAACCATCCCATAGTTTACATTATAATATGCATTCTGATGTAGTCTTGAAGGGGGACACACCCAACGATAATGAGATAGAAGTGTCATGCTTTAGATTTTATTTTATTTTCAAAATCTTTGTATTCATTCCTTAAATTATGTTTAGGTTAATATTTCATAAGTTTTTTTATTCATAGAAGACATGTTTAATATGTTTGCTCACTACAAGTTAACAATATATGATGACTAAAATCAACATGAACTCAAAATGGAAGAACTAAATATTTAAAAATATAAAAAACTAAAATATGTATGTCCAATAAATACAAGGACGAAAATTTTACTTAAACAAAATCTACACTATAGATTCTTTAATTATAAATTTTAAACCATATATCCCTATTGTAGGTGAAAATATAAGTATATCATTATGACATTGCAGGTTAGAAGTTAGAGTAATTTATTGAAATATGATGACTTACTCTTCTCCAAATTTCGTTTAGGTTGATAGTATATTTAAGAGGTGGCTAGGTAGTTGATGCACATAATTTTCTACACTATATTAAACTAGGACTAGTTCTTTCTCCACTTTTCATTTCTCCTTACATGCACATTTTTAATTCATATAAAAGAATAATACAAAAAGAAATAACTCATCTATAACATTTTTAAAGTATATAGAAATTATACCCATTTAATTACTTTTATACAATAGTCAAAGATGTAATGATTAACTAAATCAAGAAACCCATGAAGTAAAAAAAAACCATTTTTATCTGATGTTCAAATATGATTTGACCAAGTAAGAATACAGTATATAATGATACTTTTATTATGTTGTTTACCATAAAATTACATTTTTATTATTGAAAATATGAGAAAATAATAATTACTTGTTTCTCGAATAACGTTATTATTATTAAATTTGATGACAAGATATGTAATGGAGGATGATGATAGCAAGAACACATGGTAGTGGATTTGATTTCAAAATGTCATAAAACTATCCATGAACTCACTAGGGCAGACAGAGACAGAAGCATGCAAGTACCGATGAACATTACTTCTTTCAAACACTCTCCCACTCCATATCTCAAGTCAATCAGAGTGCTTCATTCCATTACTTTTTTCTTTTAAAAATATTATTTTATTCACATGTTAATATATAATTAGTTTGAGACATCGAATGAGACACTGTTAAAGATAGATGATCCCCATCGTGCAAGTACAATAATTGCAACCAACCTACTCCAAGATCATAAATCTTCTCATCTGTCCTCCACACCCTCCCAATAAATGCTTTCTAATTCATTCCACTAAATACATTTAAATATTCCTCCTCCACTTATATCACTTTTCTCTCATCAAACTCCACTTTCTCATCACAATTTCATTTCAAAACCCACTCACCAAAAATGAAACCTATCACCACTTTCATCTTCTTCACTCTACTTCTTCTCATAGCTGCTTCAACTTCTCTAGCAACTCGACCAGTTTCTACTGAATCTTCTCCAAAGGGTCAACTCAAAAACTCCAACAACAACAACAACAATGGTGGAGGCAACAACTATGGTGGCTTCTTTGGTCCTGGAGGAGGGTTCAACATACCAGGTTATGGAAACGGGTTTGGGAATGGTATAGTAGGAGGAGGGTATGGATCTGGGTATGGAAGCCCTAATGGAGGACACTCAAAAAATGGTGTAGTGAGACCAACTCTAGTGTGCAAAGATAAAGGTCCTTGTTACCAGAAGAAGGTGACATGTCCTGCTAAGTGTTTCACCTCCTTCAGCCGCTCCGGCAAGGGCTATGGTGGCGGTGGCGGTGGTGGTGGTTGCACCATTGATTGCAAGAAGAAATGCATAGCTTATTGTTGAAGGAAACACATACATGCAGTAATAATAATGGTAACATTTGTTAGTTATTATTGCTAGTGTGGTACTGTATTATCATATTATGAATGAACTTTATAGTTAATCTTGATCACCGTTTTATTAGATAAATAAAAGATCATAGATATATCTTTTATATAGGTTGCTTTCTATTTTCTCTAGTATTGTATTATCATATTCTGAGGATTATGGAGTATGGAATGTTTCTTTTTGCATACTATATATTATATGAAAATATAGTTTATTATTCAGATGTTGTATTTGGAACAAAGAGTGAGATAAACTACTTTTTCTTGAGTGGACTATATCTCTCAATTGTGTATTTTCATTTCTGGTCGTGACTCGGTTAGTAAAGATTATCTTGTTTCATGTGCTATTTAGAATAGTTGCGAGGTACGCAAACAACATTTAGTGATTATACCTAAGCATAATTTAATAAGATAAAGGAAACTAAAACTAGGGTAATGATAAGTTGTGTGAACTAATAATGAATTTGGAATGTTAATAGCTTACCCTCTTTCTTGTTAATGTATTAATGTGAGTAGACTATAGTATAAACGAGGTTTGGAAACAGGAAAAAAAATGATTTTTGGTGTTAGAATGGGACAAAGTTCAGGTTATAGATGTGATATGAAGTTTTAATGTTCATGTGACTACAATTATGGTATTTAAGAACCGAATCAATGAGTATTTTAATAAGAGTTTAAAATATATGCATTGATGGTGTAAAGTTTTTTATACTGTTGACACATTATCTATCATTGATTTATAATATTTTTGTTTGAAAAATTAATACTAGTTAATATATGAATGATAAAGATACACTTGTCAGTATATATATATTAATTCATTTGAATAATCCAATCAATGGTATAGAACAATATTTATTAGTTAGATATATTAAAGATTGAACTAATCATGTGGCAAGAGCCCTACATTCCAAACACTAAGCTAATAGTCCCTATTGAAGGACTCTTCTCCCTGTCTATCATGCTAAGGATAGGTTAAGGACCTTAGTTAATTAAGAAGGAATATTTAATGATATTGTTAAGAAAGTTAAAAAAAAATATTTCAAATGATATTGTTTAAAAAAGTATAAAAAAACGTAATTTTAATTCATATATGAAAGTATTTGTTTAATATTTCAAGAAATAATGAACTTAAATTTTTTAAGATTGACGTACTCTATGAAATTTTAAAAAAATGCTCTCAATACAGCTGCAAATTTAATTAGCCATTAACAAATATTCATACTTATGCCGTATCAAATGTTTTCAAATTTAATTAGTGAATTGTTTTTTTAGGTCCAAAACTCAACACACAAATTTATAATAAATATTTTATTTTAAAATCTCCTTAAAACACAAAGGCAAAAATATATGGAAATTAAAATAGTTTAATTGAAAGCTGACTTGTTTTTTCACTTCATTGGACTTGTAACATCCCATTTCAACTCGTAGTTAGTAAGCAACAACCTTATCATTGCATCAAACTTGTTATTAGGGGAGAAAATACTACTAAGTTGTAGGATGAAAATCGCACATAAAAAATACGATTAAAATCACATTTGAAAAAAAAAATTGGGGACCAAAATTGCATTTTAACCTAATTACATTCAAGTATATGTTTGGCATAGAGAAAGGACTAGAAAAAAAAATGTGGACCATAACACTAAGAGAATATAAAGAAACATGTGATTTTTTCAAAATTTGAATGAATTAAGAAGACACTTACATAGAGCAACTAAACAGTGCCCTTGAATGAAGCTTAACTTATCAAACCAACTTATAGATTAAAAGAACTGCTAAGAAGAGTGTCGGATACCGCGCCATCTTCTTCGGCGCCTTTGTTCGCTACCCTTAAATGGATCAACCCAGTGTTTATCATCGGCAACAGCTTGATTCCATCTCTCTTTGAAAATTTCAAGTTCCCATGTTGATTGTCTTCTTATCTGCTCAAGCCATGTTAACATGTAAACAATGTCATTTGCAAGTTACTCGGCAAGATATCGATACAAGACTTGGTTTCGGAGAGTAGTTCAAAATCTCACCTCGCTTCTCACATCAATGCCTTGTCTCTGATTATGAAAGGAAAAAAAGTGAATTTTAGAAACACTTGGATAGTTAATGAAGTAGGATTATAGAGAGATTAATTAATCTAAATGTCATTAAAAATCGTACCGTTGTCGATTTTTTAAGTTTTGAAACCTGAATGAAGGAGAGAAAATATTATATTTTGTTACAAGAGACAAAGAGAATAGCAAAGAAAACAAGTTTTATTTCAGTTATGATCCATACCAAGAAACTTCACCAGACAAATGAATTTTACAGGAAAGTATTGGGTACGAAACTTCAACATCCGGAAAGAGGAGAGGTGAATACCTTTGTAGTATCATGACCGCTCCCGCCTAGAGTTTGTATTCCCTTGTGAACAACATATTCACGATCAACAACTCCGACATTTCTAGTTCGATCTCCCTGAATGATGACATGAATCTCGTTATCGATGCTTATCATGTAGAAAATGAAGCACAAAGATGATGGCAAAGAAGAGTAAGTGCAAGTCAGACTAGTTAACACATGATCAATTGTTCATATGTAAATTTTGAATGGATCAGTGGAAGAAGCGACAAATTCCAAATTGATATACTATGTTGTGTCACGAATATGTGCGGAAATATTTCATGACTCTGCCTCTACCAAAGGCGTATCACAAGATTATTGAAGCATTGGTGCATCATCTAAAAACGGCGTTACATACATTATCGCTATATTTACCACTACCGGAAAAAAAAAAAAACAGAAATATTAGCCTGACAAGCCCATTGGAAGAAGCTCACATTGGAGTAGAAAATAAAAAGGAGGAAAATAATTCTAGGACTACGGTACGTAATAAATGGTGTCCAGAAAATGCATGATTCTTACCTGTGCACAATATCCTAATTTCATGTCCATTCCCCATCCATGGACAAGGTCATTCTGTAAAAAATGAAACCGATAATGATAAGTTATCAGCATTGAGTACCAAGAATGTGGAATATTTTGATCTATTAGTAATGCAGAGCAAAGATTGAATTCTAAAAATCATAAAAGAAACAAACATGTATGGAAAATCTTGAAAGAAATCTAGGACTTTCTTTTAATTAGAACTTATATTTAATATTCCCACGAACCATAAAAATAGTATTACCTGTATAAGATGCCAAGTACAATACCAGGCAGATCGAGAGAAAACTGGAGCCATACCTTCCACAAACCTACACAAGTTGTATTGTTTTTGTGTCATTATACAATATCCATGACAAGAGTTATCATAAATCGCTAGAGGAAACTATCGATTCCTCTAGTCATTTTTCTTATGCTTCTTCTGCAAGTCCACATACTCCATGTAGAATACAGGCTTGATAAATCATCATCTAGAACATTATGGTATCGTTCTATCCATGTAGCCGACTCCACCTAGTGGGATAAAGGCTTGGTTGTTGTTGTAGTGTACAAATACAGGCTTGATTAAACATCAGAACAAATTTAAACATCTCCTGCCATCTTGATGGCGGATAGAAGAAAAATAACTCACGTGAACAAGATCCAACAAGAACAACATCCTAAAAACTACATAAATCAACCAGGTTCAAAAAGTAATACTTACCCGGTGCATGGTGGCCCTTCACTTGCATCTGAACACTTTGTACTGCCTCTACGTTCATAGACTCTTCTGCGTAAATGAAATCATCCGGTGTAAGCATAATAATCATTGAATAGAAAGCATGGATGAATAGTCTCTAACAATAAGTCACCTATGAAATTTCTTGGTTCTAGCTCTAATAGTAATTCTATGGTGTATCTCTGTTGAATTTGGGTCAAGAGCTGGTTGAGATATTTCTAAACCTTCTTCTTTTACAATTCTAACGTATCTGCAAAAACAGAAGCATATATTAATTCTTTCGTTGATTTGATGAGGCACAAACGTATAAAATCCTTTCAAAAGGTTATTGACTCGCCTTAAAATTAAAACAAGATTAATAATATAAAACCAGCAAAAAAATCATTCTTTTCCCAAACGAGCAAAAATTCTCCGCAGCCTAATGCGGATAATATAGAGCTTATTGTGCATGTACATTGAGGAGGTAGACAATTCTCATTTCCGATTTAAACTTTGAAGATAAAAAATATCATATTATCTTGTAATCAAATAAAAATGTAAATTTTCATTACAATTACTATATAAACAGTAATTAATAACATTTGCCGCGGACTGCACACAAATATCAAAATTCTACCAACGGAGGAAGAACAACAAAAGCATCATTTTATACCTTGATGGAGAAAAATGCTCCACTCCTAAATCTTCATCCCAGAGAAAGATATAATCATAAACAGAAACTATATCTGGATGTAAAAATCTTTTTGCAAACCACCTGACAAAGAACTCATGAATTAATATCAAAGTTTAGAAAAATAAATCGTGCAATTACATGCACGTGTGCGTGCTTACACATGCATATAATGTTACAAACAAAGGTAAACACCTTAGGCAACAATTATACGAGGACCAGCAGTCTGAAATGCCCGCAGTTACAGTAAACAGAATAGGGATACCAGAACAAAGCCATATTAAAATAAGACATTAGTGATTAGTCTTATAATTACCACTTCGTTTGATTCTGAGCAACGATATGTATGGCTTTGCTACTCCAAGCGAGATTCTCCCATTCATTCACATTTCCGTCATAGTGGAATAAAATAATTGTAAAATTTTCTGGAAGAAACTGAAATAAATGAAATTAGACAAGGAATGTTGATTAAAATAACTTTGACAATCTAATAAATCACTAAAAATACCTTTTTCACCATCGCATCAACATTTTGCTTTTGTTTAATACCAACTGGAACTGCCAGCAAGTTACGGTTGGAGTATACACTAAGCTGCAATTTCATAATCACCACCAAGTAATTACATTTGTTAGTTCGGCTAATGGAGTTCCCCAATTCTATGTAGGAAATGTCAGACTCAAAAGACTAAATAATAGAAGTGAAAATAAGACAAAAATGCTGGCTAACCTTTGACCTTGAACCACTTCTCAACCATAATGGCCGTAACTCGAGATCCGAATTAGCATGTACGATACCTCGTGGTAAGCCTCTCAACTTCCCAAAAGATGAAGAATATGTCTGCAGTGGCATCAAAATTACCAATGTGGATTAGAAAATATATCCAAGCCACATAATCATATCAAATTTGTGCAAGAATTGTAAAATATCCAGGTGCATCACAAAATTTGAAAGCAACCATAGCCATCGTTTACTATAACCAGCAGGGTTTCTGTAATGCATCACAGATCAAATCTGTATAAAGAAGACTTAGACAGCTAACGTTTACCTTTGATTCTCCCCAGAAATTCCACCTTTTGTCTATCTGATAATGCCAGACGATAAACACAGACGAAAGACTGAAATTAGCTCACTCGGCACGAGAATACAATGTGTCTCTTAAATGGTGCAATATTAGAAGGAGAAAGAATTTAGTAGTTCAATGTTTTTGGGAGCCATTTCACAAATTTTATGATCAAATAAATATTGCATCATATCATCAACTAACTAGACACTTAATCAACATTTGACCCTTAGTATATATAACATACAATGATATCCAGCATAATTTTAACCGAACATGTACCTCTTCTTGTTGATACTGATACATTGTAGTTCTATACACAATGAACAACATTACTGTGAACACAAATGCCATAAAAGGCAGTTGTTTAATCTTGAAACTCGATTTCCCCTGCTCCAACAAAATATATGTCAACATGGTGAGAAGTTACAAATAAATCTTCCGAGTGGAAGATTGTTTGCTAGTTCTGCTTAAAATATCCAAAGCAATCGAGATTAGAAGAAAAGAAGACAGACCCCATCAGATAAGCTGCTCTTTTTTCTCATCAGAGATCTCCATGATTTGATCGGATTCATGGAAAATTGAATATTCTATTCAGCCTTCATAACAAGTTGCTCGCTATAAACCTGTAACAGAAAGTATAAGTTATAATTTTCATAAACAATTATTAAGAATATGTGAAGCGAGTGATTTAACAAAAAAAGAATATCCTAACATATAACTCAATCAAAATTCCAAGTGAACATTGCATAATTCGCCACGACCTATATCAATATTGCATGTTACAAGTTTTAGCTCCTAAATCAGAACAGTAAATCTATTGGCAAAGAAAACGAACACAGCCTCGAAAACATACTAGAGTACAAGAAAAGGATATGTGAGCTAAAGTCTACAACAGAGAAGCTTAAGCGCTGAACCGAAAAGCAAGCAATCATATTTAGTGCAAAAGAAGATACCCATTCACATGAAATGTGGCAATTCACATGAAAAAGCCAATATATTAGTGAATGGGAAAAAATTAAGGATCAATTAAAAGGGAAAAACATGCTTAGAACATTGGCAATGATGACAAGACCACGTTTCATGAAACTGAATCTACACCCCTTTATCAACAACTTCAACCAAATCACCATATAAAGAAACAACACGAACTAATGAATTTAAAAAATGGTATCAAATTGTTTACAACATAAGCACCTAGAAACACGGAAAAAACATCATACATTAGATTTTACCCGAAAACAAGGGTCACATGAAAAATGAAAAGGGGAGATGGAAAAAAAAACACCTAGCTACAACTTTGAGCTATAGAACTCAAATTAAAAGTCTTTAATTCAGACCAAACTCCAAAAAAATAAATAAAAATAAAAGGAATTCAAATAACTTCCATAGGAATAAATAAATAGTAACTTATTATCTATGCCGTTTCATTCAGATCTGACCCTATCTTCTCTATAAGTTCTTTATACTCATTTCAACAAAGAGTAAAGTTTCATATCATAAAAAAAACACCATTCTAAAAAAATCATTGACTGATAAAACATCTTATTCTCCTCTTTGACCACAAAATTGAAGATTTCCCACTGTTTCTTTCAGACCCGGATCTTCCCTGAATCATTGTTTAATACTCATCACAGTTGAATGCTATAAAAAACTAAAAGAAAACATGCAAAGCAAAGTTCATGAAGCATAAGAGGTTCAGAAATTTAAAGGGTAGGCATGAAAAACCAAAAAGCATAGAACTTTGAACTTGGAAGATCATTTCACAAAGATCTTACCTAAGAGATTGAAGTTGATGCAGAAAATGAAGTGCGTAGAACACAGAAGTAAATGATCGGAAATGAAAGTGCATGTTTATTTAAAAGTAGAAAAAAAACATAGAAGCTAAATCTGAATGCATGCGTGTATGTCCTTAGCTATAACCTGAATCAAGAGTGTGATGACACCTGCACTTTCTCTTACCCAATACTATTTCTTTTCTTTCTTCTCATAAACACAAACTAAGTTATTTTTTTAGTTTCTGTTATGCCACCGGAAGCAATTATGTCCGAGACGAAACATTTATAGGTATGTGTGGCTAATTCTCTTAATATATATCTTTTTCATTTGTAAGACTCGAATACGACACCTTACTTAAGGGGAATCAAGTTTAGTAGCTTGCTTTATTGAGAAAATTTTGGTTGGAAATATCTCATTCTATTCTATGCCTTAGAATATAATTGTATTTATTTCTAATGAATGTAGTTTTTAGAAATCAAATTCTTAATATTTTAGTTAGTCTAAGATTTAACGAAATTTGAACTATTAGATCAACACTGTTTTATTGAATTATCTATTATTTGTATTTAAATTAAACACATTGAAATTTGAAGTAAAAGTAATAATATTAATATAAATGAATATTGTATTATTACTGGTTATTATGTGAATGATCAAAATCAATTAACTTCCTAAAATTAATAGATAAAGTGATTTTATTTATTCATCAATAAGAGTGTTTGAGGATAGTTCTTTTTATAGGAAAGAACATATGAAGTTAGCAACATCAAGTAATATACTTATCTTCTGTCTCACACAACCCCATTTTGTTTTATGTAATAACCCACTTCTCCACTTATTATTATTTTATTTTCAATTCATTCTATAATTGTATCACTTTGCAATTTGCTTATATAAACCTTTCTATAATTTCAATTTCACACTCCAAGAATCTAGTACTACTAGTATTTTTTTGTTTTTTCCACATCCTAGACTTTATTCCTTTCAATAATGTTCACTACAAATCTGTCCCAACCACTTGTAATAATTATAATTTTATATAAATATATAAATGACATTATGTATTGTATTGGAGCAAGTATATTTGTTACTTGTAAGTATTCTTATTTATAACATTTTTTTCTAACTAATAATTGTTAAATCCAAACACACAAACACAAAAATTGGTATTAATTGTAACCTATTAGTTTTGGGTTTTCTTTTGTTTGATGTGAATTATTTTGATATTCCACGGTTATTTATAGAAAGATTTATATATAAAATTAAGTGAGATTCCATGAAGTTGTTTTTAGTAAAGGAATTGAAATTGAAACAAGTGAGTGAAAAATGAACCTGATTCGGATAAATCTTAAAACAAAGTGTTTGATGCCTATCATAATAGTCTTCCAATAATAATACTAATAATAAATAGTAATGGGTGATACTTTGTTTTGACAAATCCTAGTGCTTGGCATTTTCTAATAATTGACTGAAACTAAACGTGCCTTCATTAAGATTTATTTTACTTAATGTATATAACAAGTATACGCCGAACTTGATGTAATGATAAAGTTATTGTTTAATACTAATAAAGTCGAGAGTTCGAATCTTAAAAATATTATTTCAATTTATTGAATAAAATTGTGTATATCTATTATTCATAACATAATGAGTGAGAAATGTGCCAAACTTTCCTTATATCTCTAGAAGTGATGATGATTGAGCTATTAAGTAGTTGATTAATGTAATTCTAAAATCCGAAATAACTCGCAATTTAGCAAAACCAAAGATTCAGAGTACCAACTACAAATATTTTAATAAAAATCATCTTATCCATAAAAAAGTAGCATATATTATAAAATGATTATTAATAAGTAATTTATAAATGACATATCTCATTTTATTATGGGTAGGAAGATTAGTAAGAAATCAAAACAAAAACCATATAGAAAAGAAAAATGTTTTGTTAATATGATGGAGTTTGATGTTAAATAGTTTGTCCAATAGCATTACTCATACCTACCATTTATTCGTTGTTAATTAAAAAATTTAGAGGCTATGCCACGTTAGGTACCTAGGAAGCTGTAATATGCACTAACTTCGAGTGTCATTCTCAAACTTTAAGGAAGTATCAAAAAATTCAATAATTTATTTTAGTTTGTATAAAATAACAAAGAATAATACTTTTAAAGAAGTGAAGGAATGATATCATTGTTGACCAATTATACACTAGCGTGTCATTAATTTTTTTAAACCTTTTATATATTATTTTTAATGAGTCATAATGAGAATGATACATAATGGGCTCATCCCACCATAAAATATTTTGTTTGAAATCAAACTTTTAAGAATATATAAAAATATAAATCATGAAGATAAGAATATTTATTTTATAATTGATTCTTCAAGAAAGGGCGATGATCCACTGACTGTATATATATATCTACACTGTCAATAGATAGATATTACACTCATAAAATATTATTTTGTCTAATTATTATGTCATTCATTTATATTTATTATTACTATAAAAATAATTTGAAATAAAAATTAAAACTTTCCAAAAGCATTATACCATAACCATTTTGGAATTATTAGTTTTTGGGAGTTATTTTTACAACCACCATCTCTTATTAAACATAACATATTTCCCATTATGAGACAAGTTTTTAGCACCATGGGTGCTAGTGTATTTGTTAAAATTTATTTTATTTTTGGAATGCTTGCTTTATATGAATGTAATTAATTTTTAATGGAAAGTCAAAACCCATATTTAGTGTATTTGCTCTATATAGAGTGATGCAGTTGGAACTAAATAATCATAGTTGCAACAAAGGTAATCACTAAATTAATTTTCTAAATAAACTTTAGACCCTCACCAATAAAATCTGCTTCAATATTCTAGTTCTATTACCTATTTCAGTATATATATTTTTCTTTCTTAAATTAAGTAGTTATTTGGTAGAACCAATCAAGTTTTTTTTAATCTCTTTATATGGTAGCTGATTAAGAATTGTACTAAAAAGTTGTTGTGGTAGTTAACCAACTTCTCAATTTTTCAAACTAGTGCTTTCCATTTTAAGTGACTTTTCTAAGGTTCATGCATGTCATTAAGTATTAGGCTATATAGTATATAATTAAGTGAATAACAGCTTAGGAAAATTGTCACAATTCACAAGCAATCAATGTACAAAACTTCATCCTCCGCCATCACGTGATTGAGTTTTTCTTGTACTACCAAAAGTATCCTCTCACCTTTTAGATAAGGAACTAATATCTTTCGGAATTCGTGGCTACCCCTTCCAACAAATATTAACTGAGGTAGTCAAAAACTATTTTACAAGTTAGCAAAAAGTGTTAACAATGAAACTTCTTTTCTAAATTTCAACTTTAATCTAATGTTCTTTGATATTTTTCATTTTTCCTTAAGTTGTAAGAGTGAATTCAATCCTATTGGGTACCCATCAAAGGGAACCTTCCACAACAGTAGAATTTGAAGCTTAATGCAATGATAAACTATCTTATTTAACCAAACTTGGCATAGAAAGTGAAGAACTTTATGCAAAGTTAGACCAAGAAAAATTAAGGTAAACTTCATTGAACATGAAATGAAATATACATAGAAATATGCATGATTGCTACATACATCTAACTGAAATATATAAAGGGGTCAATATCACTACCAGAAAGTGAAGAAATTGAAGGAAAAACATAATCTACATACAAGAAATAGTCAAGGCCTGTGAAATGAAGTTAGGATTTTGGAACACAAGCCTTTCAGAACTGTTAAAGACCAAATATCATTAGATATATGCTTCTATCTTCAGGTGTCTAAACACAATGTAGAGTAAGTCATTAAGTATTCTTACAGATATAGCATATATCATTTGCTACTATATAAGGCTCTTCCATCTACAAAGCCGATGATGACAGCTAATACGGCGAATCATCAAGACAAAATCGTAGGCGGTGATCATAGTAACAGAACACAATGGTACGAAATCCTACTTAAAAGCGTATTGAGCCAAGTTACTCCTTCGTAAATTGGTTTAAGTTCATACAACATCTTTGGTTAGGATTGTTGAAGAACCAAATTCAGCTCTAGGGCAGACTTAGCCAATAAACCACCCCTCCTGCAGCAAAAAATAAGGGGAAAGAGACAACACGTGATTCTCAGTTTACGTATTAACGTGCAAATGAGATTTCGGTTATTACATGGTATTTGAACAATTATTGTTGGGATATAAAGAGACTGCTTAATAGTTCACAAGTCACAACGGTCATTTAACAGAATAATAAGAGATTGGTGCTTAATAAAAATCACAGGCAATGTATACCAGAATCATGATAATCTGACTCGAAAGGAAGCTTATATATGCAAATTTTCGATATACCTTTCACAATTTGAATATATAGTTGCATGCATTACTTCCTTATCCCAAAATAAGAATGTCATTTTCAAAATCATTCTTGACACGAAGGGTAAGCTCAAAATACTAAAATATAAATCCGACAAGGGACACTAAAGACTGCATCATTACCGTATCACTATAGGAAGAGCCATTTGTATCTTTTGCAGTTCCGTAAAGCACTGGTTGCAGCACTCCCGCCTGTCCTCCGATATTTCATTGAAGTTAGACTCATTGACATATAAATACTACATAGGACGGTGAAAGGAATATTAAGTGAAAATGGAGGGACCTCTGCTCTTGATGTAGATCAACCCCAACTGAGGGAAGTGCTGAAACTGTTTCGCGTACAGTTGGACCAAAAACTGCGACAAGCTTTAGTAGCATATCCAGTGACACCTTTACATGTCTGTATGGTAAGAAAAGAGTAAATCTCAATCAAAACCGTTGGTTATGTAGCAAACAAAAGTACAGGGAGGAAATGTGTTTTGTAAAAGACTTACTTTCACTCATCAACAAAGCACATTATTTATAGAGCATAAAAATGAATATTGATTATTGATGCAGAAAACAAAAAACTCCTACTTGAATAGCATAAGGAGCATCACATAACTGCTCTTACATAGACTGATGAAATATTTTTAACAATCATATTGACTCTTCATGGCCTAATGAATAGAAAAATAAAAGCTTCCGAGTCATACTAATCAACAAAAACTAATTTTTACTTTATTTTCAAAGCCTGCCATCATATGAAACATGAATTAGATTTCAAGCTCCTGTTTTGAGATCATAGTCCACATATTAAATCACATGCTAAGATGTGGTAAAAAGACCTGAATTTTCAAGCCACCATATTAATAAACAATTACCTTTCTGTTTTACTACCCAGCAAGCCTGTGAGTACAGGAAGTAAGCAAGAAAATAAATCTAAGGTGAGAGTTTCCATCTTCTCGACAAGGACACTAATAACATCTGCTTGAACCTGCATCGGGATAAATTACTTTCAGGACTACGTATTCGTTAAAAATAGAACCAGAAGTTTATAGTTAGAAACAATAAACACAACTAGTACAGAGCTAAAAAGTAACACAGCCGCTTAAAAATACGCACAGAATGATCTGGAAGCTTTCTCAAAGCATTAATGGCGCCTTTAATATCACCGCGCTCCCAAAAATGCCGCACCACCTGCATATACACATTATAACCACTAACCAGTCATCAACATTGATTAAAAAAATATTTCCTCCCTATCATTTTCTTTCTTTAGGAATGTTAAACAAAGAAAAACAAAATGTTGCACAACAACATAAAGCCAGACATTTTATTAGTCCCATGGCTAAGAATAATACCGACTAGAAAAACCAAAATAGTAATTAATACTTAGAAGAAACATAGTAGTATGCAAACAAATAATATTAAATTTCATGACTAGGTAAAATTACCTGTAACTTTGTAACGCGTGAACGAAGAGTACTTAATGTTACATCATGAGTTTGCATCAGAGCTTCAATGATTTGCCCTTCATTTGCAGAATCTAAATCCCCTCTAGGAATTTGAGGCTCAACTTTCTGAAAATATTATAACAGGACAGATGTATTAGTTGAACCACCCGAAAGCAACAGTTGGTAAAAAAAGAGAGGGCATGATTGAGTTTGAACATTCACATTCTTTCAAGGCATAATATTTCATTTACGGTTTTAAACATTATACAAGACTAGAACCGGCGAAATTCAGAGTACATAAAAACCGGAAGAAGAGGAACAACAACAACAAAAACCAAGCCTTAATCCCACTGGGTGGGGTCAGCTAACACTTGATAAAAAAATCCAAACTTCCCAAGGACTGGGGTTTCTTCATGTAGAGGTTCAAAAGAAAATATCTGAGAAGCTAATTCCTAAAATCATGATACCACGTTTACTTCTAGAGCCTGTTTTAGTATCGCAATAGTTTTATTTTAATAAGGTACTTAACTCTTCTGGTTCTGGACCAACTTAAGCGGTTACTTTTCATTAACTCATCTGTTAAGAAAAGCTCCAAGTGGATACCAGTAACAGATAGCACTTAAATTGCAATTTGACTGGGATGCAAAACGGAACTTTTTTGTTGCTTAAGTTCGTTAATCATAGAGACTAGTTCTGCATGCTCTCTTTTTATCGAGTCTTGGCTTCCTACTTAACAAGCTTTTAAAGCTTAAGCTTTCAGCTTGTGGGCAGTGTTAGGACTATAAAGTAGAGTTTCTAATTAACATAACCTACATATAACAAACAATTTTCGCTAAAAAAGAAAAGAAGCTATAGTGGAGATGCCAGTATCTAAACTCTTGTAAAGCTGAGGTAGAATATACCAGTTTGGAGGGAGACTTATCCGATTCAGATATTGTAACGGGAATATTGTTTCGATCTTCATTGCGGGGAATTCTTTCTCTCCTCCGAAATACCATGCTGGAGGTTTCAGATACTGTGTTGGCAATGGAGGGCATATTGTTTTGATCTTCATTGCGGGGAATTCTTTCTCTCCTCCGAAATACCATGCTGGAGGTTTCAGATACTGTGTTGGCAATGGAGGGCATGTTGTTTTGATCTTCATTACGGGAAATTCTTT
Organism: Lupinus angustifolius; assembly: GCF_001865875.1. NCBI lineage: Eukaryota > Viridiplantae > Streptophyta > Magnoliopsida > Fabales > Fabaceae > Lupinus > Lupinus angustifolius. The sequence continues at coordinate 922,359 of NC_032024.1, forward strand.
CCCTTGGCATGTTGTTACGATCTTCATTGACGGGAATTTTTGCCCTCCTCTCAAATGCCATGGTGGAGGTTTCAGATATTGTCCTTGTAATGGAGGGCATATTGTTACAATCTTCATTAGGAGGAGTTCTTTCCCTCGGAATTTTATTTCGATCTTCATCGCGGGGAATTCTTTCCCTCCTCTCAAATACCATGGTGGAAGTTTCAGATACTGTGTTGGGAATGGAGGGCATATTGTTTTGATCTTCATCGCGGGGAATTTTTTCCCTCCTCTCAAATACCCCGATGGAGGATGCATTAACTTGATCTTCATTGTGAATTTTTTCCCTCTCTTCATTTATTGCGGGGAGAGGAGAAATAGTTTGATCTTCATCGATTTGAATTATTTCCCTTCTTTCAAACCTCTCCACTAGAGAGCGAGTCCTTCCTCGTACAACAGCAACTGCGAGAATACAGTACAGAACATCAATTTTCAGCAGCTTCTATACTATACAAACTACATTTATAATGGATGGCAAACCTCCATTGACATATTTGACTGGATTGGTCTCTTCATTGCAAAAAGAGGACTCATTACCTGAAATGTAGTGAGAAAATCACTATTAAACTCCAAAGACACGACTTGAATCTCAAAAAATATGCAAAATCCATATCTAAATCCTATAATTTCAACAGTATACATAACATCTCTGTTTGAATGAAATCGTACATGGCAGGTGCTCTTTTACTAAATATATTGAGAAAACCACTTGCGAACTCAACACGTGAATCACAAATAATAAGTCAAAGTATACATAACATCTCTGTTTGAATGATCATACACATGGGATGTCAACTGTTTTATTTTACTAAAGTAGAATTGAAGTCAACTTGTCATGATATCTGCTTGTTCACACCGAAAAAAAGAGCTTATCTGTCAAGAATGTCAGCCAACAGTTTATTTACTAATGGTGATAGAAGTTGGAAATCAGACGCATACGTCACAGTAGAGAACTTCAATAACATCTCGGCAGATTTAGCAAGCAAGATTCAAATATTAGATCATACTGAATGGATGATAAAAAATATGGGTAGAACTTAGCACAGTTGCAAGGATTAAGGTAGCATGTAGCACGAACTCGAAGTATAGGCTTGGATCCAAGGGAAAAACAGTTACTCAACCAATGCAATGTCAAATACTTGCCAGCGCCAATTTCAGCCAACAACTTACCCACGCAATAAGTAAGGAGAGAGAACTCATTTTATCGAAGTGGAAAGATAAACAAGATAAATGATATTAAGAGAAAAAGATAAGGAAATATAATAAACGTTACTTGTATTTGACCCGCTAAGGGGTTTAACACCAAAAACTTACATTTTGCTTGGTCAGATAATCTCTGTGGAGATATAGTCTCATCCGACTTGTCTGTAACAGTCTTGGTAGGATATTTATCTTCACAAGATTCTGTTACTTCATTCTGAGATCCTAGATTCACTTGGAACTCAGAATCTTTTGTATTGGATAGTTTCCTTGCAGTATCACAAAAAGTTCCAGAATTTACATCTTCTGAATACTTATCAACATCAAATCTGTGAACGGATGCTCTTTTTGCATGAGCTGGCTTAAGTAGCATTCCAGGCCTAGTCTTCGAAAATGTGATGGTCTCCTTTCCAGAATTTTCTGAGACATTACCATCAGGAATATTTCGAGATGCAATGCTTGGCACAATTGAAGATTTTCTTTGCACTTGTTCATTACATTTTACATGAACTCCAGTTGCAGGACTCTGCTTCAATGCTCCCGATTTAGAAACCTCCACAGATTCCTCTGGGAGATCTGCTTTTGTAGAATTAAAAGATGGAGATTTCTGTAAAGCAACAGGTTTCCCTCCGGAACCTTTATATGGAAGAAAATAGCATTTCATTAGATACATATGAAGAGCAGCCCACCGCATGAGGCTCCCACCTAGTGGGATCTGAGGACAATAGATGTATGGTCAAAAGGCAAACAACATTACTGTTGCGCCGAGTCTCACCCCCGAGAGATCAGAACACAAATATATATAAACAGCACTCATCATGTTAGGAACTTACTACATGCTTGCATGTAAAGTTCAATTTACAGCTTGACCTACTACAAGAAAATTGTCAGCACACCCTTCCCTGAATCAAGCCACTAAAGCAATGGATGCACCTACCTATTAATCGGCTTAGAAGAACTATATGGTGCAAACTCTATTTTCCAAACCTGAATTGTCCAGAACTTTAACAAAGCCAAATCCAGTTAAAAGATAAACCAAAATCATACAGTGTTTGTAATGGAGGTTCACTACAAAAAGAAAATAGACCAACGAGTCAAATGCAAAGTATCAATAGGTTAGTACAAATTAGGTTTATCGAGTCAACCAATGCCAATGTGGGGTATTACTTGACACTTTAAAGAAAGTTAGAGACTTACGAAAGTTAGCAAAATAGTTTAGTAAGGAAATTTAAAAGACAATTAAGAAATGTCACGTGACTTACAGTCGATGTATATATTCTTTATCTCTTTTGACTCATCAGAAGACATAATGCGATACCCAGAAGTTGGTCCGACATCAACCTCTACTTTGTTGAGTTCACTTCCATGAAGACCAAGTTTCTGTTCTGTACCTTCACTTTGCTTCTTAGGATCGAAACCATCAGCATATGGCTCAATAAGCTAACAAAATGAAACTAACACTCAGTAACATAGAACGGAGCCTGATATGTGCATCTCAAAATACATTATAAGTATGAACTCGCAATCATACATACTTGTGTTGAAGAGAATATTATGACAGAAAGATGATATCTTCAACTAAAATTAAAATGCAACAGTTGATAGTGGATCCTACCGATATATCTGCTACCCAAACTCCAACAGAATTTCGAAAGTATGAGCACCCCAAAAGTTTTCCATCATGAATACAGAGATCACCAAGTGTTGTCCATCCCATATCAATAGTATCGTGACATATAACAGGTTCCCATGAATGCACCTGCAATATATCAGCATTAAAAATGCCATTCTTATCCTGTTCTACTTGCTGCATTATTATTATCATAAAATCTATTACAACAATCTTTACCTTCAAACCATCCTCATGTCCGGTAAATAGGGTCCGTCCATCAGGATGAAAAGCTATTGAGCGTACCCCGGTAACCTAATAAAAAGTAACACTATAATTCAGAGAAGTAATATACATTAAAAGCCGCATAATTTATACCCATCATTATAATTGATGGTTTTGTATAAATTTTGTGTGCCTCTACATGCATGCATTTGGGAGAATAAATGTACAAGTTTCCATTAGAACAAAGAACAAATAAGAAAGTTAATACCCAAGCACAATTTATGACATCAACAAAAACCATACATATATGGTATAAATAGGCTTAATTGTTTATTTTAACAACAACAACAATCAAGTCTTTGCCCCAAGGTGGGGTCAACTACATGGGTTGAACGACGACATAATGTTCTATTATAAATCATGTCCATTGACAAAATATTGATCTCTAAATTTTTACTAATTGTTTCGTCTATATTTTTTTGTCTCCTTCTGCCTCTAGAAATTGGACTAACCTTCATTTGATCGAATTTCCTTAGTGGAGCTTCTAATGGTTTCTTCCACACATGCCCAAACCACCTAAGGTGTGATTCTATCATCTTTTCTACAATGAGTTTCTCCCTAACGCGTTCATTCCTAATCATATCTTGTCTACTATATCCACTCATCCAACACGACATTCTCATCTCTGCTACATTGAGTTTATTCATTTGTTGACATTTTACTATCCAACCTTCAGTCCCATATAGCTTAAAACCGAATATCGAACTCTATCTCTGTAGATTAGAGTTGAAGCAATTTAACGGTTTACCAAATTGTTACGTTTCAAATAGAAGAAACAAAATTAACAACTAGCAAGTTTAGATACCTCGCGTCTGGCAGATCCAATCATTTCAAAAGTTTCTAAATCCCAGAATTTCACTGTTCTATCGGCTGAACCTGCAAAACAATTTTTGAATTTCATCTTCTGTGACATGGTGATGTGATTTCCCAGACTGTCAAATTGCACTGTTAATTATTTAATGTCTGTAGTAGATCATTAATCCATGTAAACAAGGAAAATAAAACATGTCTGATAATGTCTATATCTTTTTCTATTGCTAGAACATTCAAGTCTATATACATAAGAGGTGATCATAGGCTTGAGCTTTCATTTTTGTCTATTTTTAAAGAAGCCGGAACCCAATGACTGGGAAAATCCTAAATAAATGAAGCAAGAAAACTAGCTCACGATTAAATTTTCAAAATATAAAAAAATTAAAATTAAGTTCCCATTAAACTCTTACCCTTTTCAATATATCTTTGATTTTAATGGCACTGAGTTGGGGCATTGAACCCAAAAATGCCAACGTATGTCCCTAATTGATTTGTTTTGGTCTCCATGATCTCTCAAAGATGCAGCATATGAATTATGAGCATATTATATCAACTATCAAGTAACCTTACATAAAATTTTCATTGAGTTAATGACCAATTATATGACATACGTAAATTTTCATTTAGTGCACTAAATACTATGTTGATATTATTTAGATGAGTTTCCTTCAATTTACCTTCCCAATAAAAGTCGTCAGTAATCATGAAACAACGAATCTTTGCATAGAGTATCATAGACATTGCACATAGATTAGCCTCTATCATTTCCAACAGTTCAAAAGTCACTTAATCACTCACCTGTAGCCAGAAGAAACTCTAGGGGATGGAAATCTATGGACGTAATGTGCCCTTCATGGAACTTGAAGTCATGCAAGAGCTTTCCGGCTGTTAGATCCCACACCTGTACAATGGTGACAAGGTAGGTTCATGGTTTTATTTATACAAAAATTGTAAAAGTTAAAATCTATTACAAGCTATACACTATGAACATCCATATATTACCTTCACGACATTATCAAGTCCACCAGAAACTACCCAACGGCCATCTGGAGTGAATTTGATAGTGTTGATGCCCTGGCTGTGACCCTTGTATGTATGAATGCAGCCTTTTTTCCGGATATCCCAAATCTTTAGATTAGCATCCGTGTAGCCGGATGCAAAAAACTCACCAAATGGATGAAACTCAATAGCAGTACAACTGGATCTTTGTCCAGCAACAGTGCGAACCACTATACTTCAAAAATAATAACAAATATATTAGAAGCATATTGATAAATTCTAAAATGTAGGTATCCTATATTGCATCCAACAAAAAAGAGCTTTGAGATTCGAAATTGAAACTTACAATTGCAGTTACAAATTACTGTATAGTGTCAGGCATGCAAGGAAAATTAGCTTAGCTCGTAACTCTTAAATCGAAAAATTGTACAAGTTTATGATATGAAACTTTTCATTTCTCTAGCTTACAGTCTAATTCTCCAAAAATAACACCATCATAGGTCATATAGCCTAAGGCAATCACGGACTAATTAACTTACACTTTGCTTCTTCCAAATCCCAAAGCTTTATCACACCCGACGATGCTCCACCAAGAACTAATACTTCTGCTGAGTCAAAAGCCAAGGATTGGACTGGACTATTATGACCTGATAGGCTCTGCACATATTTACAATAAGATAACATTGTTACATCACAACATGGCACTTCCTGCCGATGATTATATATTATTATGATTATATATTATTATGATCGATCTAAGTGTGATAGAAAATTCCAGCTTTCTAGTTCCTGCCCATTATGGCAATGCAAAGGGTGAAAAAAATAACAAATAAAGTGAAACTAACCATACCATTTAATATGAACTTAAAGCAGATCCTATTATCACATACAATAACATAATTGGAGAAACGAGATGTACATTAGAAATAGACCCTTCATTAAAATGGAAAGACCAATGATCTAATCAAAATGCTTAAAAAAATAAGACAAGAATCATAGTTATGACTGACCATTAAAGAAGTTGGTTTGCCAATAGTCCACAAATTGACCTTGTGATCATCTCCTCCTGTAATGAAACGGCGACACTCCTTCTTTCCGATATTCAAACAATTAACAGTTCCTGAATGAGCCACAAATTCCTCTACAATTGATTGGCTCAGGAAATCACATTATCAAAATAGACTCAACACAAGTCAACAATGGACAAACTAAACAAGATTGAACCAATAAAAGTGATCCATTTTAAAAAAATCACCATTAGTTTTCATGATAACCAATAAAATTGGCACAACATTTATTCAAGACTCAACACAGGTAAAAAAATCATCATTTTAAGCTAAACTGCAACTACAAAACCTCCATTCAGTTCTACAAAAGTGACCTAAAATCTAAACTTTTCTTGATAACCAATAAAATTGGCAAAAATGTATTTTTCCCAGAAGGGGTGGAAAAAAATATAAAAAAAATCCAACTTTTGAAGCTTAAAAGATAAGCTACTAAAATTCCAATAGAAACTCAGCTCCAAATAACTAATTATAATTGTAATATTATAAAATAAAAACACAGAACCAGTTCCTTAGAAGCACTATTCTGAACCAGAACACAGTTATTTATTAATTTGAAGAAAAAAGGATACGAATTTTGTATCCACGCTTTGCCATTTTGTGATGGGCACCTCAGAATCCAGCTTCTGAAGCTTAAATGAAACTCCTTTTTGAGAGAGAAAATACCAATTCAGAACTTCGTTTTACTTCTTCTGCTACTGATTCAGAAGAAGAAAATGAAAAAAAGTATTTTTCTTTGTTTGGTGGGTTGAGAATGAAAATCCGAATAGGAATGTCAGATGAGAAAATGGTCTGAACTCAACAATAATAAAAAGCAATTCTCAGATTCAACAGTGATATTACAAATAAATCATTTTATTTCTCTCTCTTTTATTTTCCCTAGGTAAATCATTTTCATGTTCTTTTCATATTTATATTACTTATATCATATAGTATTATTAGTTACTATATAGTATAATTTAACATGTGAATTAATTTAACACTCTAGTTAAATTAATTATTACTAATTATAAGCACTTCCATTTCCTTTTTTTGTTTTTTTTCCAACTTTTATGTAGTTGTACAATTTTTAGTTTATCATGAACCCGAAAATATCTACAAGTAGGTGAGAATAACTCTCACATTATGTATTTTTTTATCGAACATAAAACTTTATCTAAGGGATGAAACATGTATCACTTGAATCAATTCAGTTACACAATTGAAAAAAAAGTAGATAAATTAAGAAAAGTCATTTCAAAAAACTAATTAAAGAAAAGCACTTAATACAGATTCCACCCATGGCCACTTTTCTTATTAGGACCAAAATGCCCTTAGCTTCTTGTCCTTATTATCATTTCGAAATTACCTAAAAGCTTGTCCTAACGTGTTTTATATTTTTGAAAGTAGCTGACGTGTTATTTCCGTTGTCTTTTTCTTAAATAAAATAATTATAATATTTGTGGTAAAGGTTAATTTATTTTTTTTCATTCATTAATATGAGGTGTTCTTTGTTGTGTCTTGCACGTTAGTGGTCCAGATAAAATAATTGCAATTCTTATTAGAAAATAAATAAATATGTCCTACAGAAACTAAACTTCAACACATACTATATCTATCAACAAGATATTAGTCTAGTGGTGTAAAGTTTCATTAAATTTTCAAGGTCGATGACTCGATTCCTAAAACAATATTTGTTGGAGAGACAATCACGAACCCCGAATTGAATTAGTTTCTTACTCAAAAAGTGGTACAAGAAAAATACTATATCTACCTAATCTAATGGGTAATGAGTAAATTAACTAACAAGTTGGCATGGAAAATTTACATTTTGAAGGGAATAAAAGGCATGAAAATGACTTCTATCAAACAATAAGAGATTTCTTATAATATAATCTTCCTTTCTTTAGCTTAAATTTTTCATTATTTGGGAAAAAACTTAGAAGTTTGAAAGTAATATCCACACTTCATTGTCATCATTCAATAATATGGATGGTCATATATCAACTACATTAAAAATAGTTAGTTACAAGAACATTAAGTTATTTTTGCTTCTAAATTACTCTTGACCAATTAAACATATCTATCTATATATGTGGAATTGAATTTATTATGGTTAATGTTTGACTAGTTGGTTATATGTGCCCACAAAATTTGATTTTCAGTGTAAGCTAAAAATTATGGAGGTGAGAGTTTCATAATTTTTTAGTTATAATCTTTATAAAATTGATCAATGAAATTTTTAGATTAGTTTTGATACATTGTAGGTATAATTCTTTAACTATTAATCAGTAATGCATATTGTATGGCTTTTAAAATAGATATTATAAAAATCAAACTATAAATAATTTATTGATGATGGGATTTTTAATATGCTTAACGTGTATTACAATCAAACTATAATTATTTAAGCTTTAAAGTCTATATAAAGAAGAAGAAAATTCTGTTGAGTTAATCAAATTCAAACTCATTGATATTAATAATGCATGAAAGAGTTTACGGATAAATTTGGTAAAACAATAAACCATACTTTTATTTTCAAAGCCACATTTTACTACATTTAAATGTGGCACAATTGCACAAATTTATCAATGTTCTACTATACATGTGAAAGTGTGGCTCAGTACAAGAAAATAATATGACTTTTATTTAAAAGTTTTTTATGTTGTCGGCACATCATTAATTTTATATTACTTTTATTTAAAAGTCAATAATAATTAACATATGAATGATATATAATTTGTTGATGGTATAAAAAAAATTATAATATCAGCATATACATATTAAATAGAAAGAATATTGGATTTAGGTTAGATACTCCTGCCAATGCTCAGTAGCATATCCCATCAATGCTACTCATGTTTCTTCACATGCTTATAACAAATCAAACATTAATTAATCACTTTTCTATATAGGAAATTAATTGTTAATTTTTATCTATTTAGTTTTTTATCTCCTTATTCTCCATTATTAAATGAGTTTCTTTTTTCCTTTGTTACCATTATCATTGGCTTTCATGATTATGTTGAGAGAGTGGAACCTCTTTGGAATATTATTCCTACAATAGATAGCAGGAAAAAAAAGATGTCTTACAAATATTATTGCTAATGAACAAATTTCTTTTATAGGCAGAATTCTTGATATGGAATATCGGAAGTATTCTAAGGGTTTCTTTCTATAAGTTTTTAAGAGTTGTTTTACCCATAATATGGTTACAATATAGTAGTCGGATAGATAGTTAAGTTGGTTAGTATTATTATTTGTTTATCAATTAATCTATTCTATTACTTATAAATTGTATATAAGTCTCATTTGAAGTTCTGAATAATGAATAAAAATCAGAATGAATTACACAAAATGGTAACAAGAAAAAATGAAAAAAAGAAAACAGGCTAAAAAACAAATATTATTCCAAAGTTAGAGCATGTGTGTTTTTCTAAGGTAAAAAGTTTCAAAAAAGCTATTAAAAAAGGTTGCCCATGGGCCACATATACTTATTTGATTATATGATTATCTATTGGTGGGGTTGTCTTTGATTATTTCACTATATGTTTTCATATGCTAGACATCAAAAGAATGTTTTGACAATACCACATATACTTATTAAAAACATTAATGTCTATGGCATCATGAAAATTATGGTAGAAAGCTATATAAAAAAAATCATTGACTAAGAACAGGTATAACAGTTCATCACTTCATTGTGTGCTGCAAAAAATGGAACATTGCCAAAATCTTTTAGCCACTTTTTCCCATAGAGTTAATGTATCTCTACTAAGGTAGAAACACGTCAGACCAGACTTTACCTTAAATAGACTTTACCTTAAAAATGACTTTACCTTAAATTTTTGTGTAGTACTTTCTTTTTCAAATTTTGAAATGAGCAAATAACGACAAGCAAAATAATGCATCAATAGTGTTGGAATGTGACAACACTGTTTGTGATATAACCAAGACATTTTTTTTACCATAATAAGACATAACTCAACTTTAATTTAATCTACAAAAGAAAGTTCCTGGCTCATGTGAATTTAATTTAGAAGTTATTCTTTTAAAATTATAAGAAAAATTAAAATAATATTTCATGTTCAAATATGATATATTTAATCCCAAAATTAAATAAAATGTAACATTCTAAAGGCACTTTTTAAAAAGCAAAATAGTGCTTCAGCTTTTCCAAAAAAAAAAAAATTATTTGAATAACATTCAATAATAATTTATTTGAATGACATTACTCCTAGAGTCTTAGGCCATGAAATCTTTGAATCATAGCATTAATAACAAAAGATAAGAAAAATACAATCTCACTATGCAGAATTTCCACTAACTTAATAACATTAGCATAGAAGATTTTCTACATTCATGACTAAACAAATAAGATCAAGCCAACAACTTCAATGAAAAAGAATGGAGAGCTAAAATACATAAAATTTGGGAACCAAACCCTGTCTTGTACTCAGCATGTCCCTCTACATCATTCGCAATAGATCTTGAACAATTTCGGACATTTCTGGCCGGAATTCAGGTTCATTCTGGAAGAAAATGAGAATAAATGATAGGCAATAAGATATTGTTCCGATATATATTTACACATTACAACAACAACCAAGCTGTTGTTTCATTAGGTAGGATCGACTGCATGGATCGAACGATGCCATAATATTCTATCATAAATCATGTATAGCCTAGAGTAAGGTAGATAATTACCTGTACGCATGAGGAAACAATATCTGCAAAACGTGACAAGGACTTCATCGGATATTCACCGTTTAAGTTGGGGTCAACCATTTTTGACAATGCATCAATGTCATGTAGTTGAGGGACTGCCCATCTCACCAAAAATTGCTCTCTAAGAGATAGTGACCTAAAACATGAATGGTGCGTTAACAAAATCCGTTATTTCAAATATGGTTTCCATTCAGCTAATATTGTTGTCGGCATATAGCAAAACAAATTTGATACAAGTGCCTAGATCACAAATAGATTTGCTCACCTATCGTAGGATTTTCGTCCAGTGATAAGTTCTAGCATCACAACTCCAAAACTGAAAACATCACTTTGTTGTGTATAACTTCCGGAAACAACTTCTGGTGCATTGTAACCGTAAGCTGTGAGGAGACGTCCTGACAACTGAGATAAATGTACCATCGTTAGCAAGAATTTAACAAAACTAGAAGAAAAACTAATCTTATATATTAGGTCTGTGAGAGTATTTGAATCCGACTTGAAGAAGTTCTGAATACTAGGAGAAATGGAATCCAACTCATTATGTTCTTATCCTTCAGGGAGCTTACAGAAACAGACAAACCAAACACCAGAGTTTTTGATATCATGTAAGAAATTTTATAATGAAATTGCCTAGCAGGCATGATAGTTGTGCTGCATAGTTTGAAGAAAAGTAACTTCACTCCTTTCACACCAAATGAAGTTCTATATGCGCCCCGATTTTCGGCTTCGCAACCTATACCTTCATCTTTATTGGTCATGAAAAGTAAAAACTGGCTACTTTCTCATTAAAAAAGGGCGGCCCAATGCACGAGACTCCCACCTAGTGAGGTTTGGGAAGAGTAGAAGTATGCAACTTAACCCCTACAAGCGGAGAGGTTGTTTCCAGGATTTGAACATGTGATCTCATGGTCACTAAGCAGCAACCTTATTATTGTGCCGAGGCATGCCCGCTGGCTTCTTTCTCAATCTGACCAAAAAAATATCTGATCATATGTTTTTTGCATTTCCATATGAATTTAAACCATTTATTCCATCATGATAGCACCCCAAAACTGTCAACATAGTTAAGAAGCCTAAAAGCACAAGACATTGTTAACTGAAGAAAATCAAAACTAGGGATATACCTGACCAGCAGAGCCGGAAGATAGTAAAGGACCTAATCCACAATCAGAGACATAGACTTCCAGCTTGTCATTCAGGAGAATATTAGCCGACCTAAAATTTCGATGGACGATAGGTGGCCGGAAGTTCTCATGAAGATACCTTATCCATGAATAAAAAATTGATCAAAGATAAGGTAGTAAATAAAACAACCAATGCTAAAAAAACTGCTTCCACGATTATCAGCTAAGGAATATTCTTGGATAATAAAAAATGATTACAAAAACTTAACTTTCCAACCACCAAGACAAGGTAAGCATTACTCACTGACCAATATTGAGTTAATTTAGCTTAAACAAAGGGTATTAGATTTTTTGAGTAAGTTGATATACTCACTCTAACGCTCTCGCAGCTCCAAGTGCCACAGAAATGCGTGCATTCCATGGAAGTTCTACATGGTGTTCATCATCCCCGTGCAGTGCATCATATAGAGTCCTATTATTGCAATACTCGTATACAAGTAATCGTTGGTTATACTCAGCACAGTAACCCATGAACTTCACAATATTAGAGTGCTGAATTTTTGAGATGCTAGACACTAATTGAAGAAATTGTTCATGATCCTGCCCTATGGAAGCAGTAGCATCCAGTTTCCTCACTGCCAACAGCTATAAAGAAAGTCAAACAATATAAGCATGTTAAGCACAAGTAACGCGGGTGAAAACAGGAGAACGAGATTGAAAATCTAAAGCAGTATCGTGCTTATAATACATGAATCAAGACAAAGGCTGTGGTGCACCCCACAGATTGGGCGCATTAATACAACACTCGATATTAACTGTTGGACTGGAACTATGTAAAACGAATGGTCAGCCGTGCTAAACTGCACATTTTAGTACCAGGTAAGTGGTGACTATTACCTTTCCATCAGGGAGCTCAGCCCTGTAAACAGGTCCGAGTGTGCCTTCCCCGATATAGTTTTCTTGGGAAAAGCTATTTGTATACTGCTGAAGTAATGCGACAGTATAAGCCATTATAGAACCATGTCCTTCAGTTGCTTTGGAAGGTATAGGCGGATTGAAGATGACCTCGGCAGGAATATTTGTGGGAGGACTTGGAGGTGGCTGCAGGGATGGAAGTTTAGAACTGCCTCCAATCCCACCATCATTACTTTCAGAAGTTGCAGATACTATTTTCAAAGATATTTCTTGTTCACCTTGAATCTTCGGAATCAAACTCGTTCTTTTATTTTGTACCTCATATACAAGTGATGGTTTCTCACCTGCTTTATTTGGAATGCAAATGGAGTTTGAGAAGGATACAAAATATTTATAAAAAAGGTTTGATTAACATGAACCAGACGTACCTTTCTCCACTTGATTAGTTGCTTCGTAAACTGCATCATGTTTCTTATCATTTTTCTTGTCATTTTTCTTCTTTGACCTCTTAAAGCTCCACAACATAAAAAGACAAGCTCCTAATGCAACCAATATTAAAAAACCTGCACCAGCAATCCAAATGACACGCTTTGGTATGGAAGATTTCCTAGCACTTGCTTGCACTGGTGCTATGGTAGATGGACTCGTTGCCGCTCTCCAAGGCGATCCACCTGGCGATGGAGCCATAGCTAAAGGTGAAGGAGCTGGTGAAGGGGTTGGTGCAGGAGCCGGAGGTGATGGAATAATAGTAGTATTAAATGGATTCCCATCTTTTCTGCAAGGAACATGCTACTATGTTAACTTGAGTAAAAGATCTGGAAATAAGGGTATGAATTCATTTATCCTAGAGAAATATGCGAAGTAACTATGCCAAGAGAAGTAAGATTTGAACATCCGGAATAAAAGAATTGTAGAGCAGTGTTTCAGATTTTATCTTATAATTGTGTAAAACTACAGTAGCAAATTTTCCTAGGGACTTCTCGTTGTAGATCAACATTATCAGACTGGATTTTGAAAAACAGTAGAGTGAGCTAAAAAAAGCTTCAAAACAGATAAATAAAATCTTGAAATTCAAACCACGGCTCACCTGAAATTTGGAATAGACAACAATTTTGGAGGAATTGGCCCAGAGAATAAATTATTCTCTATATCCCTACATAATATTAAATTCACGTGTTTAGCTCAAAAATATACTTTCTATTTCATATGCATTGTTGCTTGATAAAAAGCATATGGTAAGAATTGTACAGATCCTGAAGAGGCAGGTCCTGCAAAACATCGAGAATTCCAGAAAGTTGATTGTTCTGCAAGTGTCTGCAAAATAAATAAATAAATAATGAAGAACAAATCCTTATGCAACAAGAAAATGGAATATGTTAGTAGCAATAAATTTTACTCACAATGTGGTAAGAGATGATAAACTTCCCGTTGAGGAAGGCAGCTGACCACTCAAGTTGTTGCTTGACAAATCCCTGCAATATAGTACATGGTTTCCGAGAATTACGTATGCAACAATGACAGTACCAATTTTATTTAACACCACTTTCTTACATATTCATGAAGCCAAAGTTGATGAAATATATTTACGATTTACGAATTGTTTGTTTAAAAGGTTATTGTATAATGATCTAAGGCCAGCAGATTCTCTATTAACGAAGAAAAATTATGGAAAAATGCAACTCAATATGGCATGATGAGCTGCGGATATCTTACGAACTCACAGGTTTGACAATTCAGTTAATAAGGAAAAACCATCCGGAATGCTTCCGTTTAACTGATTTCCTGACAGAGACCTGAATGTTAAAAAGAAACAAAAAGTGCTTTACTAAATAGATTTACTAAGTACAACAAGAAAACCACGAGTTTAGAGATGATGAATATAACATACAAGATCCTCAGAGTCGGTGGCAAAGTAAATGGAATGGGCCCTCCAATACGGTTGTTGCTAAGGTCGCTGCACATTTGTGAAACAAAACTTCATGTGGTTTCTAGTGCAAATAATTACAAAATTATCGGTCGAGAGTTAAATTTAAATCACATTGTACATAGATAGTGCTGAATTTAGTAATTTTGAGAGACAGAATATATATAAATGTATAATCAGTAAACATCGGGTAACATGTACCATTATCTTAACAAATGACACTTACATTTCTAAGATGGATGGGAAATCCAAATTACTTCCCAGCTCTCCACTCAAATTCATGCTTCCGAGGTGTCTGTCGGTACAAACCACAATACAAATTCTACTGAGCCTCATCCAGTTGTTAACATTCAGCTCTATCAATCAAACAACTAAGGAAAAACTAGATATGGAGTCACTTGTTTAGACTTAAAAAATTGTGATTCTCCAAAAAAGTGATTTTGGCAGAAAAATTCCTAAAACATAAAGTTCATTTTTTTCTTTCAGATAAACAATTTTAGTGAAAAGCCAGAATCATAAAACCAAATAACTTGTGCAACATTATCGATTTAAAGGCTATCATCTAGAACATGAAAACAATGACAGAATTAGCAAACACATGTTTAAGAAAGAGAGAATGAACATACAAGGCAGTTATGTTGGAGAAGACACAAGCAACACCTTCCCACAGTTCAAAACATGGATCTCCTCCCACAGGCTTCCACCCTTGAAGAGGTGGTGAGCCTAGAGCAACATATAAACTATTGATTGTTGCAACTATAACCATAGCACATATTAAGAGAGATTAGTTTACAGATAAATCCTGCATTTTGCACTTACATTCAGAACATGCATAGTATTTAACTTGTTAAGAGTTAAGATTCCACCATTACATTTAGAGAATCAACTATTAAAGAAGCATGACTAAACAAAGAAAGCATCGAAGAATTTACTTAATGGCTGAAAAAATTGAAGCATAATAATACAAAAACAGTTGTTTTTTCTTTTGGTTTTTTCAGTTCTGTTTGCGAGTTGGGTTTTAAAATGGAAAGAAGACTTAAGAACTATGAAATACAGTTGTGAGATTGTTCTGAAACTTCCATTTCCCTTCAAAACTCGACTCGCAAACAAAACAAACGCTTAAAAGCATCATATACTTGAAAATAGAACAAAAAAGCAAAATGGGAAATGAAAAGTGTATAGAATACCATCAACAATGTCAGTGTCCCCAACACAGAAAGTTGTAGTGAGAATCAGCATGTAGAAAACAAAGACTCGGACATGCAACTCCAAATTCTTAAAACCCATTTCCTGAAAAGGATTAAGCTTCCAATTCTGAAGCTTCAACAACTATATACCTAAGCAAATGAGCTCAAGTTAAAAACTGAACTAAAACTACAGAACAAGACAAAGGTAGAAACTTTCACAAGAATTTGAAGTCATTCTGAGACAGAAAAAAAACCCTTTATAGAATACAGCCAAATAAAAATAGCTGTGAAAACTGAAAAGTGTTTTAATAATGAAAAAATAAAACTTTTTTTTTTGGGTATGGTTATAGAGAGTGAAAAATAGGAGAGAAGAGGGTACTAACCACTAAGAAACAAGGAGGAATGGAAGGATAAAGATGATAAAGAATTAAAGATAGAGATAAAGTGACTTTGGTGTTTGTATTTTACTGATGGCACATCAAACTCGGGAGCATTTCTATTGGACAATACGGACGGCCGTAAATATAGTATTCAAAAAAGATATAAAATTTAAATAAATTATAATATAATATAATTTAATAATTCAAAAAAATTTTGATTTAATATAATTTGGTCCGAAAGAAACAGTGTTATGCATCACTGTATGTACTGGTTTTTTTTTTTACTCCTATTTTTTCTTAAAATTGTTGATTATGGGCTCCACCGTCCTAGAAGAGAAAGGGCCACAGAATATAATGATGGGAATTTTGCAGCATATACCGAAATTAGGCTCCAACTTAAGTTAATATATATTTATAATTTTTTTATAATAATTTTGTCAGAGTTAAAAAGTTGTTCAACATTCATTTTATATTTATATTACTTTAAAAATAGTATATACATTGATAGTATATACCAAGTGTACTCACTCACATTTTTTTTAAGAAATTAATCTTTTTTTGGATTTTGTAACTACTCCTCCAATCAATGTTATTATTAGGAATTAAAGAAATCCTATGAAACCTTGTACTATTAGATTAACGTTTTCTTGATACATTGATAATATATTGACAATACATAATTTATTATTCTTGAAAACTTAAACTAGTTCTAAATCTATTTTTAATCAAATTATGAACTAGTTTATTAAAAAAATCAGTGTAGTAAAAGTTCCATGAAAATCAAACGAAGAAGCTTAAATGTTTGCACACTAAATTAAAGTTAAAAAGAGCAATTCAAAACTTCATTTATTATAGTAAACTCTCCTTGATATAATCATTTTCAAGATAAAGGTAAGTTCAATTATTCTAATATAGTATTAAAATTATATATTCCTACAAACTATAAAGAAAAAAATAGAATCTCTTATGAAAAATAGAGTGAATGAGAAGTATGTGAAGTACACTTTTGCTTTGTTTTCACATTTTCTAGTTATCCTTTGGTTTTGGTAAATGATTTTGTGGCTGTTGGGTGTGACACATAATAAGGAATTTTAGTACGAATTAAACTATATCCTAGATGGTTGGTACATCACATTGATGATTAGTCAAAAATGGATATAGATAATTACTCACATATTTAATATATCTGACAATTTTGTCTTCAGTGCTGCAACATTATGTACAATATAATTTGCACATACATGTTCCAATGGCATGCGTAACTAAATGAGATCTCGTATTAGGTTTAACTGGTTTAAATGATTAAACTGTTTGGTTTAACTAAATGATTTTATATATAATTAATAATTTTTATTCATAAATATATAATTATATATAAAGTGAAGTAATGTCTCTTCATTTTTTTGGGCGGAGTAAAACAAAAGATTAGTATAGTGTTCTATTTTTTTTAATTTTTGAGTGAATCGTCCAGTTTACTTCCAGAGTAAATCTAGTTTAACATGGTCGGTCTAGAATTTCCCGATTCAAAGCGGTCCAACCTCACTCGATTAAGATCGTAAACCAGAATTGTTTTTAATCCGGTCAGTGGTTAGACCGGTCAAATCGTCCAGTACAGTCTGATTCTGCTGGTATAGTTTACTATGGGAATCACCAAACAATTCTTATTCTTACCTATATGATTTTGAGTGTCCAACTAATGTTTCTAACTTGTGCTATTTTTTTTTTTGGATTAAATAAAAAGGATTCTACTAATTTTGATTCATTGAGAATTAATATAAATGTACCCTTTCCAATGTATTGAATTGCTTGTGAGACTATGAATAAGAAAGGAAATGAAACCAAAAGTGTGTATGTCATAATCTGCAAGGGTTTGTGGAACCTTTACTTTGGATGGAACCATAAATTAGAGTGCTATCCACAATTTGTTGTGAATATCAATCAATAACCATTACTTCTTATACACTAGTGTGTATTATTAGAGTTTGCATAGCATAATAACATTAGTGTGTATTATTAGAGTTTGCCTTATTGACTTGGTCTGTAAATGGTTTACTTGGGTGACAGTTGAATATCTTATAATAAATGTGTTAACTTCACTCTCCATTTTGACCCGTTCAAACTTGGTGTCTCAATTCTTATCTCGCACTTATATTCGGACATAAAAAGTTAATATATTATTTTAATAAAATAAAATTATAATAATGTGTTATTTTTTATTTGTTGACAAACATTAAATTGTCGGTGACATGAGATAGGAAATTTTAAGGGACAGATTATCCACTTCCATGCATTTCAAAAACTCCTTCTCTCTTTGTCTAACACAAATCTATTATTCAGGATTTTATTTCAAATGTTTTAGTTTTCTTTTTTTACTATCAACGTATCCCTTATTTTTATTGATAAGAAATTAGTATTTTTTAAGTTCGTAATTGTTTTTCTCAACAAAACAAATATTACTCTCATGAATCAAATCATCGATGTTGGTATATGTTTTAGTTACTATTTACCATAAAGATACCTCTTTTGTAGATTGAAGAAGATTTCCGACACAACCAAAAAAAAACGAAAATGGGTTGTTGTGTGAGTACTAATGAAAAGAGCAACATATCTTCACAACCAAACGATTCAGTTGAGGAAGAGACAGTGAAGGAAGTGCTGTCAGAAACACCAAAATGGAACCCAACCGTGGCTAAACTCGAACCTGACATACAAACCGTGGCTAAATTTGATGCAGGGAAGCCACTTAAAAAGCCAACCGTGGCTAAATTTGAAGTAGAGAGAAAAGTTGAGAAGGTAATTATGCCATTGGAGATTAGTAAAGGAGAAGAAGAGATCTCTGAAGTTTGCAGCTTGAGCGAGACCGTTTCCACAACCACACTCACCGAAAAAGAACCGCGCCAAAGGGTTCATAGTTCTCCCGCCAAAATTACCAAAAACTGCTCCTTTTCCGGTGAGTTTTGCGGCGGGAGTGGGAAGTCGCCGGCGAGGAGGACGGAGCAGTCACCGAGTCGAAGGAATGTGAGGATTGTTCAGAGCAGAGAGTGCCAAATGGGGAATGGTGTGATGAGGAACCAACCTCGCCGGGATAACTCCTGCCGGCGATCTACGTCGCCGGCGACACGCGGTGATAGTGTGGCACCTAGTTCCGTCGTGGGTCGGAGTCCATCTGCGAGGAGAGTTAACCAATCTCCTGCTCGGGTCAGAACCACCGCGCCGGAGAATGATGGCCGGAAGATGGAGCAATCAGCAAATGAGTCTTTGGAAAACCCACTTGTGTCATTGGAATGTTTCATCTTTCTGTAGGATTCTACCAACTTCAATGGTGGTGTTTGGGGTGGCGCCACCACTCAACCACCACTGTAGTGAGTTCATTACTCATTAGTGTTAACTGTTAGGTCATAGTTATTAGGGGAAATTACATATATATCCCAATCATCATTAACTTATATACATTTGGTAACTTTTGATCCCTACAAATACATGAAACACATTGAGTCCATTAAAAAATGAATTTTTTAAATTTGATTAATTTAGTCTTTTACTTAGATTAAATTGTCCCTTAGATTTATTCTGAAACTAATTATTTTCATCATGTTAATGAATGTTTAGGAGCAAATTGAGAAATTTTCTTTTCCATGGACTAAAGTTTGTTGTGTATTTGCATCAAAATATAAACATGATGAAATAAAAAAAAATTGTAATGTCTATGTATATATAAAATACGAATGATAAATAATATAATGGTAATATATAAAACTTATACACTGAAATTACATCATCATTAACTGGTATGCGGAGTTAATAGAGCACGGGGGTGTGAATATTTGGAGTCAAAGGTGAATTGTAGGAGTCAATTATAGAAGTGAGAGAGACAGGGTGATTGTCCCGAACAAGGATCCTCTGTTCCAAAAAGACCATGTTATATTATCCCTAACCAATCATATTTTCTAAAATAATATAAAATATTAATTTATGTTTTCTATAGAAACAAATTCTAATAAAATAACTCATTTTGATTGGTTTGGTACACCATTAGGGATATCATTTGGTATAGGTGTTCCTCTTCCAATTGTCCAACTTCCTAGCATGTTGTCCCATTTTTTGTGTCTCATTATGTCCCTATTCAATAAAAGATTGACACATGCTTGAAAAGAAAAATAAAAAAAACATAAAATAAAATTTGTATGTTATTTGATGGAATATAATTGGCTGTAACATGAAGTTTTGGGTACATAGTATCTGGTTCCAAAATTTGACCTCACTTTTACCTTACTTGGTTCAGTGCCTGTATTTTACCATTTCTTCACAGAGTAGCAAGTTAGGAAAGATTGCGTTTCTGCCAATATATGATTTCAGCCTGTGCCAAAATATTCACCTTTCTATTTTGTGACAGTGAAATATTCTAACTTTGGTCAATAAAAATGTAGATATTGTACATAAAACTTTTATTAGAGAACACACAAACACCAAATACAAAAGCACTTAAGTCAAGACACAATACAAAGCTACATTATTTCAACAAAACAGATACATATAATATTTCATATTATTGGTTGTTATTGTTAGTAATATCCCTTTTACCTACATAGGTTTTAGGAAAAATACATGCACAACATTGTATTAGTAGTACTTAGGATTCTATGTTTTTCCTTAAAAATCTCCTATTACATTAACCTGTTACTGGTGCTTCCATCTATTAGGTTTCTACTTGAAATATTTTTGGTGCCACATTAAGCATTTTGGATTGTCCCTTCTAAGTTGTCCTTGTGGACCATAAAGACAAACAATTTATCTACCAATGCCACCAATGATGTGGAATGATATATAGGAAAATAAGGAATGTTCCAAGGCTCAAAGCTTAAAATGCAATCCAAAAACAGAACCAATATATGTAGATGCTATAATGGACTATTTGGCAGTATTTGGAGTTTTGGGGATTCCTCAATATTTTCCACATGCGGCGGGAGTGGGAAGTCGCCGGCGAGGAGGACGGAGCAGTCACCGAGTCGAAGGAATGTGAGGATTGTTCAGAGCAGAGAGTGCCAAATGGGGAATGGTGTGATGAGGAACCAACCTCGCCGGGATAACTCCTGCCGGCGATCTACGTCGCCGGCGACACGCGGTGATAGTGTGGCACCTAGTTCCGTCGTGGGTCGGAGTCCATCTGCGAGGAGAGTTAACCAATCTCCTGCTCGGGTCAGAACCACCGCGCCGGAGAATGATGGCCGGAAGATGGAGCAATCAGCAAATGAGTCTTTGGAAAACCCACTTGTGTCATTGGAATGTTTCATCTTTCTGTAGGATTCTACCAACTTCAATGGTGGTGTTTGGGGTGGCGCCACCACTCAACCACCACTGTAGTGAGTTCATTACTCATTAGTGTTAACTGTTAGGTCATAGTTATTAGGGGAAATTACATATATATCCCAATCATCATTAACTTATATACATTTGGTAACTTTTGATCCCTACAAATACATGAAACACATTGAGTCCATTAAAAAATGAATTTTTTAAATTTGATTAATTTAGTCTTTTACTTAGATTAAATTGTCCCTTAGATTTATTCTGAAACTAATTATTTTCATCATGTTAATGAATGTTTAGGAGCAAATTGAGAAATTTTCTTTTCCATGGACTAAAGTTTGTTGTGTATTTGCATCAAAATATAAACATGATGAAATAAAAAAAAATTGTAATGTCTATGTATATATAAAATACGAATGATAAATAATATAATGGTAATATATAAAACTTATACACTGAAATTACATCATCATTAACTGGTATGCGGAGTTAATAGAGCACGGGGGTGTGAATATTTGGAGTCAAAGGTGAATTGTAGGAGTCAATTATAGAAGTGAGAGAGACAGGGTGATTGTCCCGAACAAGGATCCTCTGTTCCAAAAAGACCATGTTATATTATCCCTAACCAATCATATTTTCTAAAATAATATAAAATATTAATTTATGTTTTCTATAGAAACAAATTCTAATAAAATAACTCATTTTGATTGGTTTGGTACACCATTAGGGATATCATTTGGTATAGGTGTTCCTCTTCCAATTGTCCAACTTCCTAGCATGTTGTCCCATTTTTTGTGTCTCATTATGTCCCTATTCAATAAAAGATTGACACATGCTTGAAAAGAAAAATAAAAAAAACATAAAATAAAATTTGTATGTTATTTGATGGAATATAATTGGCTGTAACATGAAGTTTTGGGTACATAGTATCTGGTTCCAAAATTTGACCTCACTTTTACCTTACTTGGTTCAGTGCCTGTATTTTACCATTTCTTCACAGAGTAGCAAGTTAGGAAAGATTGCGTTTCTGCCAATATATGATTTCAGCCTGTGCCAAAATATTCACCTTTCTATTTTGTGACAGTGAAATATTCTAACTTTGGTCAATAAAAATGTAGATATTGTACATAAAACTTTTATTAGAGAACACACAAACACCAAATACAAAAGCACTTAAGTCAAGACACAATACAAAGCTACATTATTTCAACAAAACAGATACATATAATATTTCATATTATTGGTTGTTATTGTTAGTAATATCCCTTTTACCTACATAGGTTTTAGGAAAAATACATGCACAACATTGTATTAGTAGTACTTAGGATTCTATGTTTTTCCTTAAAAATCTCCTATTACATTAACCTGTTACTGGTGCTTCCATCTATTAGGTTTCTACTTGAAATATTTTTGGTGCCACATTAAGCATTTTGGATTGTCCCTTCTAAGTTGTCCTTGTGGACCATAAAGACAAACAATTTATCTACCAATGCCACCAATGATGTGGAATGATATATAGGAAAATAAGGAATGTTCCAAGGCTCAAAGCTTAAAATGCAATCCAAAAACAGAACCAATATATGTAGATGCTATAATGGACTATTTGGCAGTATTTGGAGTTTTGGGGATTCCTCAATATTTTCCACAACTAATATACTATATAAGTTCGATTTGTTTAAGACAAAGTCTGTATTGTGTCGGGTGTGAAAACCCAACCCCAAGAATTACAACCTGTATTGAGAACCACCCATTTACACTACAGGAAACTCCAAATGTTCATCAATTAAGGATGAAATTGATCTCATATTCCAAATATGGTCCTATTTATTACCAAACCCAGTTTCCCCTAAACTAAATCATATATACAAGGTATAAACTATTAAGAGTCCTCTACCTAAAAATGGATGGAATGCAATTCTTAATAACACTCTATTCTTCACATATTATTTAACAACTCCTAAATGCAATATCCTGAACTTTGATATCTTCAATTCTCTCATACTTGGTTGCTAATAGGTAAGGTGTTGGAAGTTGAAGGTAATGTGTTATGTTGATGTGAAGGCCATGAAATCCGTTCGGGGCGACACGGCCCTGGAACAGGGTGTGCAACATATGTAGGTAACTCATCTCCAGGCATCATAACTGAAACCCAACTAGCATATAAACTCATCTGCAGAAATTACAGAACCAGGTTAATTGATTAAATATCAACTTAATGGTAAAGAGTTATTTTACAAAAAGTGGACAATATATCAGGCTAAAAAGTGCTTGATTGATTATTGGCTACTAAAAACTTCAGAAGCAAGCAACAATTGCTTTTTGTAATTTCCAAAAGTTCATAAAGCTATTGCTTTTGTAGTCTTTTTAACCACATTGCTTGCTTAAGGGCCAAGCAATTTAAGTATATAGTGTTTTATTTGATCATACAAATTTTTACATTAATAAATATAGTAAGGTTTACCAATATTATAATAAGCACAGAATTGTTAAGCAATAAAAAATAAAAAATAGTTAAGCAGAATTGTGCTGTTTAAATAAATAAAAAAAGCACTTATTTTAAATTTCTACCTAAAGCACCAAGAGTGCACAAAACAATTATCATAAAAGGAAACAATAGTTAAGCAGAATCGTGCATTTAAGTTGTTTGCATCTGATACTAAGCTTATTAACCAAGGCCTTGCTAGTGATATACACCTCCTCAATCATCAAAGTGATTAAAGTTTAAAACTTTAAATTATAAGTTTCACATAATCTTTTATTGGTGGACCTTACTTGTATATAAAATGAAATAAAATAACAACAAAAAAATATACATTCATAGAACCCGACAAAGTGACATGTTGATGCTCCTACTGAATTCTTTTTTTTCTTTATGTCAGTCTAGACATGTTAGATAAGGCACCAACATCATCAAACATTGTATCATGTAATTGACTTTAACATGAAAATATTATATAGAACATGTTAGAATTTGGTTTGGTTTGTTGAAAGTCATTAGTTTGAACTTTTGGGT
Organism: Lupinus angustifolius; assembly: GCF_001865875.1. NCBI lineage: Eukaryota > Viridiplantae > Streptophyta > Magnoliopsida > Fabales > Fabaceae > Lupinus > Lupinus angustifolius. Next base: position 946,925 of record NC_032024.1, read on the forward strand.
GTAAAATCTAAAAAACTCTCAAATCCATATAGAAGAGTTTTGCAAAAACAACTCCCAAGTCCCACATTGGAGAGATGAGGAACATGGAAAAAATCTCATTATAAATAGAAGTTTTCTCCCTCTTTCTTTCTGTGGTATAGAGAATTGACACAGACAGTTAAATAGTGGGAATTTCGAGAACTGATATTGGTAGTCAATATTGTGAGAAAAGAATTGTCACAGAGAAATAAAGCAATAGAAGCATATAGTTGCCTTTGGATTAAAAAAGTCATTTTTTGCATATACATGATAGAACAAGTTGAGAGCATAATTCAAAGTTTATCATTCAAAACTTTGTTTTACCTCTTAGCATTAAGAAATCACTACCATATCAAAATTAAAATAGTGGCAAAAGTAAGTACTCCTCATTAGTGGAGTGTTTTGGATCCTTTAAGATTACAATGTTTAACTGAAATATCACATAATTTCTAATCAGAAGAATTTTCCCTATATGATATCTGAATGCCTTAGTGATCATTACCATAAAGTAATAAAAAGAATCCTTATTTGAAGATTAAGAGTGGAAGCATGTTCTCTAATCTCTTATTCTGTATTCCATTAACACCATAGTGATATCCCTAATGTGATCCAAATGACAAACAAATACATTATAAAATTCTGTATTATTTGATCAGTGGGATTTAGCATGCAAAAATAATTGCTAATACTAGAGAATCATTAATAAATTTGTTAAAGTTGAAGAAACAACTCCACAGACAAAGTCTCAATCAATTTGTGCCTTGTTTGTTCCTCTAAAGAAATGGCACAAGGTAGATAACAAAAATGTTGCATGGTACAGATTCATCATACAATGCTACATTGAAAACTAAATTATCAAAAAAGGTATTAGTCATGAAGAGATATTAGAGCAAAAACTAGAATATATCATGGTATTCTCTTCTCTAATATCAACAATGTGTTGATCTAGTGGTGTAAAGTACTGCTAGATCCCTAGAAAGACCAAAAGGTCAAGAGTTCGATTCATGAGAACAATATTTGTTGTGATGGGCAGTCACAAAAAAGGATTACTTCCTTATCTATAGGATGAGGGATATCCTTTGTAGTACAAAAAAATACCATTAAATAAGTATAAAATTAAAAGTTGAAAGGTTGATCATTTATCTCAATTCTCAAGCAACAAACACAAGCCATTTATGATTATCAACTTTCATTGAAGATTGAAGGTGATGTTGCAGATGAAAGTTAAGGATAATGTGGATCTTAACTTCCACATAAAGTTGGAAAAAAGTCCAAAAACTCATGGCTAAGGTAAGGACCAATCATTCAGTAGAAACTTCAAGTGAGGACCATCTCTATATAAAAATCAGAAGACAACACAGATTTAATCATAATTATAGCAATTGACAGAACGTGTAAATGCAGAAAGAATGAAATGAAAATTTTGGTGGTGGACTTAGGATAGAGCTCCTTAGAAAATAGAAAATAGATTTTTTTTTTCAGATGCTAAATTCAGATTTGACATAATTGGAGAAAAGCATAAGCATTTGAAAGATTGGTAAATAAGGAAAATCTATAGTGGAAGAACATTTTGTGTTTTAAGAGAATATGAGAGCCAATGTAACAGTAAAGTGCATAATAGTTCTCAAAAGAGATCAAGATGAGACACAAACAAAACATTTTGAATTAAACATGTCAGTGCCAAATGAATTCAACATAAAACAGAACAAAACATGTAAGCTTTATAAAAACAATATATGCAAGTAATTTTCATAAATGCCCAAGATCCAACATTGCAATAGTATGAGAAGCAAGCAGAAAAAATTTAAGGTAGTGACATCAAATAGAAAGTGATGTAGTATAAAAAAACAACCTAGAAACAGAAAAAAACTAGGCAACAAAACCCTTGTCAGATAAATATAATGATCCTTATCCAGAAACCAAAGTAACTACCCAAATTACAAGCATCAACACAGAACTATACATTAGCATGGAAAAGGAAACCAAGCAAAACAAACATAGAAGAAAGTTTATAAAGGTAAAATCTTTCACATCATTATGAAATTAAAACACACCCCAAGATGCCAAAATTAAATTTTTTTTTGAAGACTCACTTTTGGTGAAGGGTGAGCAAGTTTCCCATCAAGGGTGAGTTGAGAGTGAGTGTGAAGGCGGCTCCGGCGGCGAGAGGGTGGCGAAGTTGGTCGGAGGAATCTCTCAAAAATGGCCATGAGTAAGAACATGGAGATGAGAATAGCAGTGGCTACAAATCCAAAAGAAACTGCATTGACTGAACTATCAAAGTTGGTTTTACTCCAATGCTGTTGTTGTTGTTGATGATGCTCATTTCTATGAACTTGCACGTTAAGTGGGGCCCCTATTGGTGGCCATGAAAATCCATTGTTACTGTGTAGCACTACCATTATTGGTTGATCTCTTTGTTTTGAAATAGTAGTAATAACTTAGCTACTTTGTTTAACCATGTTGTTTCAGAGAGAGAGAGAGAGAGAGTTGTAGAATACTAGTGGGAATAACTATGCTTGCAAGTTGATTTAGGAGTTGTTGAGATTCACAGTTGAACTAGTTTACTTCACCGTCTCCGAAGGTGGTTGGTTTAACTACTTAAAATGAGGCCTTCAACACAGAGGCAAGGATCTACTGTCCCAAAACTTATTCCAAAATCTGTCCTAAATCAATCACATTATGTCATGTGAATTAAAAAAATTAAATATTTATAAACTTGGCAATTTTTACTTTATTATAATTGGTTTGGAACAGGATTGAGGACAACAGATCCTCGTATATATAAGAATGGTATTATGTGAAAAAGGAGAAACTTTGGAATTTGGATAGGACATTGGTTGTCCTTGGTTATTTTAGGTTACATATGTCCATCACTCTATGTGTTACGAAAAATGTTTGGTCAAAAAAATATTTAATAATTATAATTTTAATTTAAATAATTTTTTCAACAAATATTCAATAACAAATATGCTCATGTTATTTTATTCTTCTATTTCACTTCAAGAGAAAGGTGGGAATAAATAAATCATAATTGAACCAAAAACTTAAGGTAACGGTTCGATGAACCAAAACCTTAAACGTGAAAAAGACTGGTGAAATTATTGTTTTAAAGTTTTAATTCAAGACGCGATATTTCACTTCTAGTTCTTCATTTTTTTATTTTATTATACTCCAGTAATAATGGAACCCCCGGTGGTTGAAGGTTTCTTGATCCTCATTGGATCCAACACAAAGTCTATCACAAAAATCATAATTACCTATTAGAGGAATATCTTGATGTGTATCCATAATAACAACAACAGGCTCACAGTGATCTAAACTACGATTATGACTGTAATTGTATTTATCACTATCACTATATCACTATATTTAAAAAAAATCAACTTATGCCTCCAACTATATACTCAATTGTGCATACATGCAATGTTGATAGTGGAATATGCTTCTTAACAATCAACCTTTTTGGTTTCTCATATCTTTTAGAGTCAAAAAACATTGATTTAGGTCTTTAGACATTATTATGCATGTGATAGACATTTAACAAACTTTTAGATACATGTGATGCTCTCATAACATAAGTTGAATTGAAAATAGATTGTGGTCCCTCATGTGCAAAAGGTAGTGTTATTATTGGTTCAAGCTCTTTCTTGTTGTGAAATAAATGTGAATAGATAAGAGACTAGATATAAGTAATAATAAGGTGTAGTTTTTAGGTGGATAACACTAGGCATTCAAATTCATATATATAAGAAATATCATGTTGATATATGGTTAGCATTTAACATAAAAATTAGCTCTTTGTACTCATTTGAACTTTAATGTAAAGTTTAATTGATATCATTATCCACGTGACATTGCACTTTTAGGCAATTTCACAACATATTAGTGAAAGTGGTTAAAATATAAAGACTTGCATAGTGAGTAAATTAAATCTTGTCAACACATTAAAAATTTAATTTTAATTAAAATTTAATCATAAATGAGAGTATTAATAAGCATAAATACACTAGTCTTTAAATGTAACATGTTATATGTGTCTTTATGCAAGTTTTTCTCAAAAATAATTTCAGAATAAAACTATATGATGAATCATAGTTGAAAAGGATAATGCAAGGGGCCAATGAGAAGAATATGACTCCAATGATGGTGAAATAGTGAAGTAGTTTTTCTCCACTTATAATACTTATATTTTTAGAATACATATGGAACTGGAGAATGCAAATGTTTTGGCAAAAGAAGAAAGAGAAGTTATCACAATTAATTTTATAATTAATTATTGTTTTCATTGATTATTATTTTGTTGCTTGGATTGTGTATAAGAAATTATGAAAATAATATATAATTTGTTCTCAGTCTCCAATACTTAACTAAATTGGTAGAGTCTTTAGACATAAAATATAGGGACCTAGGTTCAATTTCTGACTACATAGTTTTCCATTCCTTGCCCATAAAAGTGAGTACTTAGGGAGATTGTGCAAGTATATATTAATATCGACAATTTCACTAATAATAGTTCCTATGTTCTATGCTGAATAGATAATGGGAAATGTAATATATAAGATGAACATCGACTAGAAAACTTACATGGCGTTTAAATCAAAGGATTTTATAGTGAAAACATATGAAAAATCTTGGTATTTAGTGTCATTTCTTGTGCCTTTTTTCTCACTTTTAAAACAATCTTCTTCCATGAAGCATTTACTATATTAGGGTCTATTAAAATTGTTAAAATATTTGGTCAAATTTCCTAACTTGATTTTGTCACATGATGTGCCTATTTGCAAGATAAAGTGTTGCTATAAATTCATAAACATCAACACTTTTTTTCTTCCAAATGTTAATGCTTGTTACCTCTTCAATTAGTTATCTTATATCTTTGTCCTTGGGTGATTCATGGCTCGTTTAACTTGGGTATTTTTCTTTCCATGACAATAGGATGCAATATATGTTTTTAGTAATTTTGATTGAAGAAGAAATTGCATGAATTTTTAATTTTTATTAACTTATTATTGATATTTTCAAGTAATTGAAATAAGAGAACAAAATGTAATTTCTACTCATTTTCTTTAACATTATTGTTTTCATGATGAAACTACAATCCTATCCAACAATGGAGAGGTAAATTCTTTTTTTTTTTTACACTTGTAATGAAAGATAAAATGTCATATAATTATATTTAAAACATGAAAATGTCACAACTTATATTTTTTATGTTATTTATGATATATTTGTCTTTCTATTAATGAAAATGATCGTAACTCGTTAAAAATTCACTTAAAGTTTTAGATGTCCCAACATTACATATTTAACTTATACATTAGATACTTTTTTAGATTGCCCAAAAATCATGGTCCATGCTATACCACTGAACCCAATGAAACAAAAGGGACATAGATAAAGAGATCCGAGGGGAATATACTGAAAAAGCATATAAAAAAGATTATTATAGGTAGGAAGCAAATCCAAATAAGATGCTAGTGCAGTACAATGAAATGTGGAACCCATCACACTTTTTTTCTTCTAATTAAGCAAACACTAGTTCCGCAATAGGGTATACCTTTGTTTTTTCAATGCTATACTTTGGATTAATAATAATGCATGCTTTTGCAATCATGTATATCTTTTTCAACTTTTCTCCTTTGAAGATTTGGTTGAGATTTCTTAATGTTAGCAGCAACAGACAAACAAGGGTCATGGCATGTGATTGATAAACTATACAAAAAGAAAGCATGCAACTTTATAAATGAATAAAAAAGGGACTTTCAATTAGGCCATTACTATTGGACAATGATATATTGTCTGAAACCATGTCCCGGACCAATAAAAACATGTCATATCAATTAAAAAAATTAAATATTTATTATTATTTTTATTTATGCTTCAATATCATCGATCTCAGACATGGTTTAGAACACAGGTTGAAATAGTAGATCCTTATTCATTTCTACAAGGACCATCAAACATGTGTTGCTCATTACAGTTCTAACAGGTAACATGTCATGCCCACATGACTAGCTTTTGATATTTATAACTGTCTATAGCAATGTTGTTCATATTTTTCTTTGAATTGCTGATATCAAGGTTAAAATATCTCAATCTAACTAAAAGAATGAAAAAGGTCCCAACATCACAACATGCAGCTCTTTTGGGACTATTTACCTAACCCACTTTTTGTTTTCCAATAATGTTTTGTACCAATATGGGGCAACATATAACAAATATGAAAAGTAGATGAGAAATAGATATAAGTTTGTTTGTTAAAAGAGAAAATTGTCAAATAATGGAACTCAACAATATTCTAGGGTTTATGGGAACTATTGGACCAAAAGAGGAAAGTATGAAAGCAACTATAAGGTCATACCAACTTTGTATTATATTGTAAACATCATAAGAAGGAGTTAGGAATTAAACCCCTTTGTTTGTTCAAATTATGGGAACTTGCTCACAAAAATGAAAGATGGATGAGTAATTGCTAGTTCTGAATACTGTGAAGAATCACTAAAGTAACAAGGGTGACAAACACATAAGGACAGAAAATGAGAAAATACTTTGATGCTTATATAGTTAAGGGTTGTAAAAGTGGGAATATATGACATGACAAAGAAGGACATTGTGGAATCAAAGACAAACTAACGTATTGAACTAGTACAGTTGTGTCTTGTGAGTGATAGGGATGGGAAGGATAATGAGAATTACTGAGTTTACAGTTGTGAGTGTTTCTCCAATATTTTTTTTGGTTTCCCACGTGTATCATCGCATCGGAGGCAATCATGTTCGAGCCAAGAACATCAACAAGTATATGAGACTAACTCTCCTATCGGGTATTTTTCTCATCCACGAGACTCGAACCTGAGATCTTGTTTAAAGAGAATCAAGTATGTACCATTTGAACCAATGTATCTATTCAATATGAATACTAACAATATTCTGTGGTTGGAGCTTGTGATAATGTATGACCTAATGAGACTTAAATCACAAATTTATAATATTACATAAGATCTTTTTCATACAATTGGATTCTACCAGAGTCCATAGATAAGGATATAAACGTGCATGGGGGGCCCAAGAGTTGCCATGTTGAGATAATGCATATATGACAGAGTAAATATAATATAAGATATAAAGTTAGTGTGAGATATTATCATAAAGGAGTATATATAAATGTTAAATCAGAGATGATTGTTGTTTTAAAGTTAAGATTAGTATTACTAAAATGTTACGAGATTGATTTTGATATTTTTATATAACCCTTTTAAAATTTTCAAATATGTTAATCGATTATTTCTGGAGCAAGAATTCTAACCATATCGCAGCAGTACTATAGGCAGTGAGCAATAAGGAGGGTAGGTGGATATTCAAATGAGCAATAAGCAGTACTATATATTCAAATATACATGTTTAATTTCTCTTAAGTAAGATCTCAGGTTCGAATTTTATAGATAAAAAAACACCCATAAGAAAAATTAGTCCAACTTACCGTGAATATTTCTAACTCAAACAGAATTTACTCAAATACACTAAGAATATGAGAAACAAAAAAAGTCAAAAGAGAGTTTAGAGAAGAAGACAAAAAGGGAGAGAATCAAAAGATGTGGTGGCATAAGGTAATCAGAGAAAGCCCACATGGTTTCTGGCTTGGCATTGTGTGGGAGACAAATCAGTTTTGGACCCAAAAAGGCTGGTTTGATTTGATTGATCACCATTGGGTTTTGTTGCCAACTTGTTACTTTTTATTACCCTTGGCTACTTATATTTTTCCCTTCATCTTGGTCCATTATTTATGTACTTTGGCAAAGACATAAATTATCATAAATTACTCTTATTCATCTGTGTGACACTTCAATAGTATCATATACATGTTGATATTTCCGGTTCGGACAGAATTATCTCCAGTATAAAGATACTCGTTGGAAACAAAAAAAAAATAATATAATCTACTAGAATAAGGAATTTTAGAATCCCAAAGTGACCCTCCCTAGTCCCTATATATTAGATATAATAACATGGAGAGAATGAACCTGAATCTACGCACCTTCATTGAAAAACCAAAAAGATATCATTCTGCTCTTTTGCTTTCCATTTCCATGTTTCTTCTCCTTCAACCCCATCACCAAAAGTTTTAACCTTTATAAGCATTTTCCTCCCATCTCTTATAAACAAACACTACAATCCAAACAACGTAATACCCACTCTTGTGTTTTCAAAAGACCATGCTACTACTCTCTCATTCTCACCATAAATAACCCCTTGTTTTATAGGACTTTGCTTCTCTTTTTTTGTCAAATTCTTTCACAAATGGGCTTGTTGGGGAACTTTGAATGGGTGAATACTTATGGCAAGAAACGTTGCAAGAGCTTGTTTTGGAGGATGAGAGCTACAATGAAGAAGACTTTTAAGAAATGTGGCAAGAAGAAGCAAATCAAGTTTCAATATGATCCTTCAAGCTATGCACTCAACTTTGATGATGGTTGTTCCCATTTTGATATCCAAGATGCTGCAAATAAATTCATGGGAGATGCAATAGTTGAGGAGCTTAAAGACATGAACAACAACACAACAACCTGGGTTTTTGTGCTTTTGGTCAAAACCATGTAAAATGGTTTTCTTGTTAATTGAATCTTGTTTTGTTATGTTTGGTATTTTTATGTTCTTTTTATGTTTCTACTTTCCCATATAAGTAAAGCATTGCAGGAATTTTAAAGGCTCTTGTTCTCTTCTATTGTGTTAATGAACATATTTCAGATTTGGGTTAACATGTATCATAATAAACCTTAATACATTACAGAAAATATCCTAACAATGGGTTACTTCAGAAAAGAGTTTCTGAATGTCTTTGTACAATGGTCCAAACGTAGTTGTGTTATGACTGCATCATTTTAATTCAATGTTACAACGCAATTTCCATATGATATGGTTACGATGATCAACACAATTACAGTATTGCAGCCGCAATTCATAATGCGGCCCGCAATTTGAATTACTGCTCACTGACTCTTGAAATTTGAATCTATCTTTCAAGAATAACTCATCAGAACTGAGATGATACTTGATACACGGTGGACACTAATGAAACAGTAGTTTTATGATGGGTGAATCTGGCAAAGTTTCTATTATGTCACCAAACTCTATAATATAACAGCTGCTATATGATAAAGCATATTTGTCAATGACAAATTATATAATACTCTAGAAGTTGATACTTGCCATGTTCTTATGCACACATAATTGAGCAGTTTAGATCTGCATGTATTTTATAGGTGTAATGTGCTTGTTTATATTTGTTCATTTTGAGTAAACTATATCTATTTGAAAACGTGTACTTAACAAGGAAAAATACTATCAATAAGGTGTTAGTCTAGTGGTATAAGATCTTCCTGGATTCTAAAATCAAGAGTTTGATTCCCAAGAGCGATACTTGTTGGTAGTACAAAA
>NC_032024.1:956477-970117 GCF_001865875.1 Lupinus angustifolius
CAATACTTTTGTGAGGAAAATAATGTACTTAGAATATGATTGTAATATGGATGATTAACTAGTGGACACTGCCATTTATTTCAAAATGCTTAGACCATATCATATACATAGTGTTTTTGGGATAAAGCTACTTAAAATATTTTTCTTTTGTTTAGCCTTTTGTTGGTTCCCTAGTGGTTTTTTTTTATGATATCACTTGACCAACATCTTAAAATATTATTTTTTATATTAACATAGATATAAACAATAATTTGCCTTTCAAAGTGTTGCTCTTTCTGATTTGTGTATTTTCATTTTTTATTCAAATGTCATCGTTTTACACAGCCGATTAAGACTTGTTTAGTCCTTATCAACCAAATTAGCAAATTGGTCCCATGGTCTAGTGGTTAGGACATTGGACTCTGAATCCAGTAACCCGAGTTCAAATCTCGGTGGGACCTCGTTTTTGTTTTTTGTAAGTATCCTCATACTCTAAAGTCTAAATGATAATAGTTAAAATTGAAAAATAAATAAAAAGTTAATAAAATATTTATTTAGTTATTTATTAATTAAATAGATAGATAATTTAAAATAAGATGGGACAACAAAACTAATAGAAATCTTTAGTTAGGTATAAGTGTGTAACCGCCGATGTAGAGTTATAAATGAGACATCATGTCTTCAACCAAAACTTTAAGGTATTAGTTCTATGAGTTTTTTCTAGTTATAAACTTTTTCCATCATCTCCGTATATCCAATGTAAGACATCACATTTGAATAAATCTAACAATATTCCCCTCAAGTGTGGGTATCACACACTTTCTAGTCCGCTCTCCCTTAAGTCCATCATGTCCTAGCTGAACCATCGACTCCAATACCACTTGTTAGACCAGACTACGACCGGGGAGCCTCCAATCATCGAGGAGTTCCATTGTTACTGTATAGAAAGAGGGTAGAGTCACAAGTGAGACACCACATCTTGAACCATAACATTAACACATTAGTTCTATGAGTGTTTTCTACTTATAAATTATTTCAGTCATCCTCGTATATCCAATGCGAGACTTCATACCCAACATTCTTATATATAATTTGTTATGAATTTTTTATTATTTTACTTAATTTTAGATATAACTATCAATAATTATCTAACAACCTTCTAGAAGCATCAATATTTTATTAATTTTTGAAATTTATTTAATAATTAATTAAAAAGGTGTAAGAAAGTAATAAACATCACTATTTTTCTCTTAATTTCAAAAACATTCTAGAGACTTCTATTTGATCTATTATTTCAAAATTTATTTAATAAGTATTATTTATAATTTTTTTGAAAAAATATATTTTTGCTAAAAACAAATTTGAGTTTTCTAGCAAGATAAAATTGGATGTTCACTTACCATACCATCATTTGGTTGAATTTGCTTCCGGGGACTCATAATCAAAGCAAATATGCTAGAATGAGTTTGGTTATATAACCTCCATTGTATACGCATAGAAAAATCACTAATCATAAACTTATAATTGTTCTATCGGATATGCAATAATAATCTAAAGCTTATTCATTATATTTAATTTGATTGGTTAACATTTTGGATATGAGGGACATGTGAAAGCAAAATCATGTTTCAAAGCCAATAACTGTGTCTTCATTTTAATTGTGTAGAAGGTGGTGGTTCTCCAAGAAGAAAGGCTTAGAAAAATGCGACCGTGTTGCTTGGTTTAGAACATGGAATTGCATGGCCAGATCCTCGTAATAATTTCCAAAAGTAAGATAACAATGATCACTTGTCTCCAATTATGTCTCATTCTCCGTCTTAAGCCTATCACCTATTGTCATATGAATGAAAGAAAAATTTTAAAATAAAAAATAACAAAAACTCATATTTTAATTGGTTTGAGACATGAAATGGGATACGATTCGAGGCAAGTGATCTCTGTCTATTGCAAAAATAATGCAGAAGCATAAAATGAATGTTGTGAAATTTTCTCATTGAATTATTAAAGCATGAAAAACTTTTTTTATAGTATAAACTAACTAGCTAACAAACTAATAAACACATATTGAAATACATATAAAATGTGTAACTTTTTCTCTAATACTATCCAATATAAGCCCCTCATAGTGTTGATACTACCCACTAACCTATTCCAGATCTACACCTTTCAAATACTATGATTCTATGTCCCTAATTCATGTCTCACCTATTTAAATATTAATATATTATTTATAAAAATAAAATTAAAATAAAGTGTTATATTTTATTTGTTAGTATATTTTGATTCATTTGATACAGGAAAACCAAGAAAATATGGGACAGACGACCTTGATTATTATTAATGTGTACTAAATCAATTAAAAGGCATCATTCAATTAAATAGAAAAGTTATAAACGAAGAATTATGTTATTTGATGTAATTTAATTGGATAGAAATATAAACAGACATGTTTTTTTTGGAGAGATGATGGGATTTGGTAATAGTATAGCAATTGCTTGATATATACTTACATGATATTTAGAAATATGTAATATTTTAAGGCAAATATGATTAAGTTAATTCTTTTAGTGTTGGAAAATAAAGATGTGTCACAGAAAAAATAGGCAAAATAATTACCACAATAAGGCCAATAATTTTTACTCAGTTTTGATTTTTTAGTTTTAGGAATAGTTTAATAAAAGTGTTAACACCTCCGTGAAACATATTTCTTTGTGAGTTGAGATCATGAGCAGAAGAAATAATAATAAAAAATCTCTAGCATTGTATTACAAGTGTATTTTATAGTCTCTATATATTTTCCTTCACATTATTATTCTCCAAAAATCAACTTTGAAATCGAACTTTAGGTTCATTAAATCTTAATAAAGTGTTGTCTCAATTTGAAGAAAAGTTTAGAGCAGGGAAGTACAAAGTACTGTGAAGTTTGTAACTCCGGGACCATGTGATGAAAATAGATAGATAAGAGTTGTCGGGAGTTACCGAAAATAAATCCCAAAGAAATTGATATATATTTCTATTAAAAAAGCAAACATTTATATCATCCTGTTTTTTATATATATTAATTTGACATGGCCAAAAAGTCATTATTAATATTTTTAATTGTTAATTTTAATTAAAAATAAATAATTAGAATATTGATTATTATGAATTAAATAGAAAAAAAATGTAAAACTAGGAGATTAATTTTTACTCTTTAAGAAATAGTGTGGAACTTGCATATTTTTTACTCTTTCTATTATTTCTCTTTTCTCAACCAAAATGGAGAAACTATTTATTTCTCTTTAATTTCTCCAAATTAATACTCGATTCATAGGTTGAAAGTGTATTAACTCAAAATCAAACATTAGTATTAGAGTTGGACATGATGGAATGGTCTAAACGGTCTGACCGCTGACTGGAAATGAAAATGATTATATAATGCAGTCTTAACCGAATAAGAGTTAGACTCTTTTGAACCTGAGAAAAATACAATCTGATCGTGTTAAACTCGGTTAAACCGAATTAACTCGAAAAGTTAACCGAACGGTCACAAAAAAATGGAACATTGCTATAATATTTTGTTTTACTACCCTTCAGAAAAAGATGAATATGTTATTACTTCAATATAATCATACATAATTATTAATTATACAAAGTTTTACATTTATATATAACATATATTTGTAGATAAAAATTATTAATTATGTATGAGATCATCCGGTCATACTGAACGTTAATTGTTTAAATCAGTTAAATATGTTATTACTTCAATATAATCAACATAATTATTAATTATACAAAGTTTTACATTTATATATAACATATATTTGTAGATAAAAATTATTAATTATGTATGGGATTATCCGGTCATACTGAACGTTAATTGTTTAAATCAGTTAAACCTAATACGAGACCTCTGCCGGTTTAACTTCTATCTCGAATTTCACAAAATTAATATATATTGATAGTGCAATAATTTTTACACAATCAATATATCATCCACAATCCATTTTTAATTATCCATGACTTTAAAAAAATGAAATGTAATGCAAAAAACCAATAATAGTACACTGAATATGTATAAATTATATATTATTAATCCATTGCATGTATAAGATTTATATATTATATATTACTAATCCATCATTCATTTTATTTAATACATAAATATTACACTAAAAAATTTATAGGTAAAATTATTTCAGATCGAAAATACTCAAATGCTGAATGTTAGCCACGAAACAAAGCGTAGAGAAAGAAAGCAGATCAGATTTTAGAAACGAGTTGTTTCTGAATCAAACCCAAAACTTGACACGATTCTGGATACAAACTCTTTCTTATCTCTGCATACACTTCACCATTCCACTTTCTCCGTGCCAATTCCTCCCCCAGGCGCACTGCAGCATCTATCGTCCTTTCCGCGCTATCGTACACCGAATCAACGATCTTCATCTTCACCCCTTCCTCTCCCGTCACCTTCACTCCTCGCAGCATCATATCACGCAACGCCGCCGGCGACTTGATCCTTTCCCTCATCACGGCGGCGAAGTAATCCGGCAACGGCAGTCCAAGATCCACCTCCGGCATCAGCAACACGCCATGGTCACTCCTCATCAGAATGTAGTCGTGGCATATCGGAAGCATTAACCCTCCAGCGGCGGCGTGGCCGGTGACGGCGATGATGGTTGGCATCGGGAGGGACATGAAGGCAGCCGCGACTGGACGGAGGGATTCGACCATGGATTTGAGCCGGTCTATGGCTTCGGAGGGGGAGGGAGCGGATCGAGCGTAGGAGAGGTCGAAGCCGGTGGAGAAGTATTTGCCGTGTGCGGTGGTGATGAGGACGGAGCCGGCGTTGGCTTGGGAGGAGATTTTGGAAATGGTGGAGAGGATGGAGGAGATGAGTGGCGGACCAAGGCGGTGCTGGTCGTCACCGGTTAGGGTAAGGAAGAAGAGGTTGCCACGCTTCTCAAGGCTACACATCTTTACTTTATCTTTCTAATCTACACAAATCACAATTCCATTCATTCTTTTATACTTGCCAATGACTCATATGGTTTCATTTCTTCGGAAAATGATATATCTCCCTACCTTGTGAAAAAATAATGTTATAAATTTACAAGTGATATATATCAGTTTAATCTTGAACAAATTGCATTTATAACAAAATTTGGTAATATGGAGAAAATTAAAACATGATCTAACTTTTTTTATATATATTTTTTGTTTCAATATGGAATAAATCTGTTTATTTTAATCAATTGTATTAAATTTAGATAAGCTTTAAACATCAAACATATAGAATGTGTGAGTGTAGTTTATCAAAATTGTTCCCAATTAATGAAACCAAACTATTTCCTCTTTTGAACATAAACTATATGATTAAAAGTGAGAGGGGGAGTAATAAATAGTACATTTGATCTTAAATACAAGATTTTTTTGGATATTTTTATAGATAAGGGTATTTTTTATCCTCTTGGTAAAAAATTATTTTTTCTAGGTTATATTTCTATTTCTCACATCAATTATCGTACTGAGAAATTTAAATATAGATTCTTAAAATTATTGTTCATTAACCATATCCATTTATATGTTTTTACTCA
This sequence comes from Lupinus angustifolius, assembly GCF_001865875.1. Classification (NCBI taxonomy): domain Eukaryota; kingdom Viridiplantae; phylum Streptophyta; class Magnoliopsida; order Fabales; family Fabaceae; genus Lupinus; species Lupinus angustifolius. The sequence continues at coordinate 962,039 of NC_032024.1, forward strand.
ATTAATAATTTTCTATTTTCAATCACTATAAATATATTTTAGTGCAAAATATAAATAATAAGCACATAGAATTGTATGAAATGACCAAAATCATAACATAAAAAGAGTATTATTAATAGAAGCCTATAAAAATAAATAACACCATTGACATTTTAGAAAAGATTAATTAATTTTTTGATAGATTAAACATGTGCAGTAACAAACACCTAAACACCTTAATAATAAGGTGGTTATGATTGATGGTTTAAAGAGTGGAGTGATAAGAATGTTGAGGATTCAAATCAACACACTAAAAAATATTAACACTAACATTTGCTTATAAAAAAGAAAATGCAAAAAATATTTTAAGTGAATAACACTCACAAAAATCTATTTTATACAAAGAAATAGGTTAAATATTTCTCTATTTGCCATTTTTTTTTGCATTTTCCTTCTTTAAATATACCTTATGAGATTTATTAGAATTTAATCAATTTTTTTATATATACTAATTTCATTATTGAAAAATTAAAAGCCTAAAATGGCCTCAAAAAAATATATTTGTGATCAAATAAGTTTTTCAACAATTTTAAAATTCTCATATAGACTCACATTCCCAATATTTAGTATTAGTTTACTTTCTTTTTTTACTTTTTTACCCTTAGATAAGAACAATGGTTATGTGACTTTTCAGAAGAAGTAGAACTCGATTTTGACCTATTTTAATAAATTTGGAGTCACCATCATATATTTTAGATAACTACCTACCCTATTTTTCGTAAGAGTTCTAACACCGACTATGCATTTCTTGGATTCTACCTACACTTTTTTTCATAAGGAAAAAATGAAAACATAATATAACTTTTTTTCTCATGTTATTTTGTTCTAAACATTACACAATTATACTTTATTTTTCATATGTTATCAATTATAACTTTTTTTATTACAAATTTATACGGTATTCTTTAATTTAATTTCCATGAGAATTATGTGTCTTTATTTTTATCAAAATTATTAAGGTGTTTGGTCTAGTTGTGTAATCTCATGCTAGATCCCTAAAAAGACCAAAAAAGTTGAGACTTAAATTTATGTAAATGACACTTGTTAGGATGAACATACACATAATTCGAAATGGATTAGTTCTTTGCTCATAAGATGAGAATGCCAAAAAATGTCAATTTTTTTATATCATTCAAGGATTTCTTAAATCATGTATATAACCATAAATATTAAAATATATGAACAGGAGGGTACAATTTATGAAAACTATCAACAATTAATAAAATATTTTATTTTATTTTTCTACTCAAATTATTTGATTAAAAAGGAGAGGGGAGAAAATTAAATGCTACCTTGGTTTTAGTCATAGAGAAAGACTTACATGAAGACGTATGTACGTGAAGACAACCAATAAAATCTTGACAATATATTAAACATTTAATTTTAATTAAAATTTAATCATTAATGATAAAACAAAATAACAATATATACTTATCTCTAAATATGACATGTTATATATGTCTATATGCAAGTTTTTCTCTTAGAGACAATACCATTTTGGTTAGTTTTGCATTAATTAAAAAATGATTAATATTTTTCAATTATAATTGAACTGGCATTAACTTTTTGCTAGCATTTTATTTAACAATTGAGTAAGTTAACAGTCACACCTTGTCACTTTTAAAGAAAAAAAGCACCTCTCTGGTTCAAAACAAAACACACACATTAATTATGACAACCCATCATTGGATATACGTGTAATTTACACACTTAAATAATTAATTTTTTTTCTCAAACAAATGTTAATATTTATTATGAATGAAACTCGAACATTCAAATAGTTCATTTTTTATCAGCAAATAAATGATTCCAACTATCATTGTTAATCTGGACAAAGCCAATGAGACACATATACCCGCACTTATTGGGCAGACATGACATGAAATTTTGCACATTCATCCTCAAATGCTCGCCCAACATGTTCGATTCACCTGCTAGCATTTCCAATAGACAAAACGGGCAGCCTGCGTGCATTGTTAGAGAAATTATTGAACATCAAATATACAAATATATATTTATTTTGTCAAATATGAAAAAATGTGTTCCACTTATTATATATGAATTTGTATAGAAATGTGAGAAAACACTATCATTTTCTTATTATACATATACATTTGTAGTTTGTATATTATATATGTCTATATGTACTCTTCATTTTATATTAAATTTGTCATGGGTGAGACACTAACTTATAAATTCATACACTTCATTCCTTAAATCATTTACTCTATCCATTAAATCAGTTTATAACTTCCAAACTCAAATAATTCAATAATATAAATAAAAATATCATCTTTCTGGATATAAAAGCTCAATTCTTACCAAAACATTTTATACAATATAGGCACATATTCTATTTGCTAACATCATTTACAGCACAATAAAAAGTAAACTCTTGGTGCAATAACAAGTCGAAATGTAAGAGATATACTTAAACTTCAATGAAAGGGATAACACGACAACAAAGTTTGGTGCTTTAAGAGGATCCAATGCCATGACGATACATTATATTAGAGCTAAGCATGAAATCTAATAATGACACATTTTCTTAGTGAATTTGGCTTTCAACCAGTAAATCTAATCTAGGCACGTATATCAACTAAATCAAATTCATGATTATGACTCGGAATTATTAGAACTCAAGATGAAAATAGTGACTCGCAAATGTTTCTCTTATATCTTCAATTATAACTTTTTTATATTATGAGCACATTATCAAATATTAATAGTCATTACTCATTAGAACCATGTTCTTATTAAATTTAATTATGATGGATTTATTTGTTATACAAAACATTAAAACATGTTAATTATTTCTTTTTGACTTTTCAAACTTTTAGCATTTTTTGGGACCAAAAGAATATTATTTTTAAGTCTCACATGTTTGGTTTTTATTAATAAATGTACTAAATGAATTAACATCATTATTCTAATATTCAAATATAGTATCAGATTTAGTATAATCTTCAAAGGGTAGAGTAACATGATACATGAGCCAAACCAAACTATTAATTCCAATTCATGTTTGGAAGTTGAAAGTGTTGCCTAAACACAGCATCACCAACGTTTCCAAGAAGAGCATTTGAGTGAAAAGTTGTGTTTTGTGGAAGTTGGCTAAGCAGAGAAAGAAAGGAAGTGTTTTCCTCTACAGCATCAAGATCACAATGGAATCTCTTGCTCCAAGAAGATGATTCTGGAGAGCCACCTGTCTCATTCCAGAACTGTGAATATGATGATTCCAGAACCAAAAACATTCAAAAATGAATAATATTGGATACCAAAATAGGTTCATATCCTAAGGGTACATTAAGGTTCTAAATTGCACTGTGGCCATCACAACTATATAATTGCATAGATTACCAAAACTATATAATTTTTTACAATCACATCATAACCATAACCATAATCATAATCGTAACCACATCAAAAATATAGGAATGTAATATCTATATATTATCACTATACAGATTTATACATATTCAATACATCATCCATCATTCATTGATATTTTTTTTAAAGAGTCAATGACGATTAAAAGTAAATGTTGGAGGATAGAATGAAAATATAATAAACTTTTAGATTGTTAGTATATACATCTTTTTTTTATAATATATTTGCGAATAGTTCATGACCATGATAAAGGAGACCCCGTCACCCTAAATTAAAGAAAAAAAAGAGGGAAACTATAATATTGTGGCTAAGATGGCAAGTTTGCATGAGAAGAGAAAATTAAATTGTGGGTGTGTGAAAAGTTGCATACTTGGGAGCTCCCATGGGTCGAACTTGTATAGATCAATATCTGCAATGATTGCAACATGAAGAGGAAGAGAGGAAGCTTTTTTCTTGAGGTAGTGAACAACAAATTCTTCATCTGTTGGGTGGAACCTAAATCCTGGAGAGAGATGCAGGTACTGAGATTGAGAATCTGAAGATGAATCCATGCCATTCATGATAATCACGACCACTCTTTAGTTCACTATAATCATCTTGTTTCAGGTTAGAACAATCCCAAAATTGAAGACTCCAACACCCACCAAAACTTAGCTTAATTAATCATGGTATCAAAATTAATGGATATCAATAACATATACTTATTCTTTAGTTTATGTTCACACAATATCAAATTTGTTAGTTTAGCCAAAGTTTTTTATTTTTTTATGGTGAACTTATGGAAGCAATTTACTTAGTAATATGGTATTTTATTATGGTGAGTTTTTATATATTCTTTTTATGGTGAACTAATAAGCACTTACTGTGAATATATGATTACTCAAGTGCTTGCAATAGCTGAATATCACAAAACTTCAAAATTTGGACAACAAGTAAACACACATAAAACATGTGGGGTATTATTGTTTTGGCTTGTGAACATAATACATTTTTTGAAATAGGAAAATATGCTCACTAATTAAGTAGTTTTCGAGTTCCTAAAATATCCCTTTTTGCTTTAAATAATAATAAATACACTAAATGAAAGGTACATGTTCGACTTGCAACTTATATAATTGTTGTTTTCGGTACAACATACACCTTCTTTAACATCTTAATAAAATCTTTAAGTGAGGGGATTCATTTTTAATAAAAGTAATTTTTAATTAAAATATAATTATTTTTAAACAACACTGAGATTTAAATTTCTCAAAATACAAACAACAAACCAAAATTTGAATTTCACTTAGAAAAGCTTTTAGAGTTCATGGACCCAATAACTACCTTTAAAAGCTTAAGGAACAAATTACAAATGGCTAACTATAAATGCTTAGGGAACAAATTAAATCACAAATGATTTGAAAGTTTAAGGACCCAATTACAAATTTTCAACATTTAGGGACCTATTTTAAAAAATTAAATTAATTTAGGGATGTAGAGAGGGACTAAACTTTTTTTGGATTTCTGATAGGCTTGGAACAATCTAAAATTGAATGACCTGTGCATGGATCATTTGGATTTGATTACTTTTTTTTATAAGCAAAATTGTATTAACCAAGTACAAGAGGTGCTAACCCAATACAAAAAAATACAAATATATTAAAAGCAATAAATAAGATCATTACACCAAGAGAAATAGGAAGTATTTGGACTACCAAACTTTACTAAGGAGCAAAATCTTAATTTAATCAACTCCATGATCAGCTTGTACTTCTATTTCCTTCAAATTGAATTTGATTACTGGGTTACCGCGGTAGCTTTGGCAAATTTGAGCATTAGAAAATGAAAATTAAGAGATTTAGATTTCAAATTGTATTTTATTATATCAGCATAGGTTCTTTTTTATAATTTTTTGGGTTTTTTCTCGCTAATTAAGGAAGATGAAGACATTATTAAAGGTTTTTTTGGTTGGCAAAAAATAATATTATTAAGCACACTGAAAGTGCAAATGTTATACATCATTAAAGTTGTGATGATTATTATATCACAATGATAGCAAATTAATTTATTGTATATAAAACTTTGAAAAAAGGATTAAATAAACACGATGAACCAACGGACGTTGATTCAAGTGGTACATACTTGATTCCTCTTAAGCAATAACCCGGGTTCAAGTCTTGTAGATGGAAAAAATGCTCGTTGGGAGAGTTAGCCCCACTTACCTGTGGATGTTCCCGGCTCGGACAGGATTGCCTCCAGTACGACGATACCTATGGGAAACCAAAAAAAAATAAACACTATGAAAACAAAATCGAGAAACTACCTTATAAAACAAAAAAGATTCCGATTTGATTAAAAGGTAAGTTCTACCTTGTATCCAATAATTGGCATTATTTTCTATGTGCCATAATTGGCTATATTTGATTGGAGAGTTTTTTTAGATTATTTTTGTCCTTAATGTTGTTAATAATTCAGCTTTTGGCATTGTATTTGTGATAGTTTCCTAATTAGTCTAGTTAGTTAAGAGTTAGTTGGTTAGGATTACTATAAATAGAAGTCTAGCCTATGTGAAGAAAGTACAATTGTATTCATTGATAGTTGAAGTTAATCAATAATACAAAGAGGTATATTCATTGAATTGTTCTTTCTTGTTATCCAAGTAAACTCTAATTCTTCATTCTTCTTTTCATTCCTACTCCATTTCATTCTCTGTTTCTGTGCTGGTGTTTATGCACTTGGTGTGCATAACAGTAGCTTGAAGAACAAGCAATCAAGGCAATAGTGGTATCAAGAGCTTTGTGAAGAGGAGGTTCTGTGTGAATCAAGAGAAGGGGCCTGTGTGTATGTGGTGGAGAGTGTGTAGGAGTATACACACGAAATCAGAAGGAGAAAGACAGAAGCAGAAGCAAGAAGAAGAAGTTGTTACATGGCAAATAGCAATAGCTTTTCTATGACACTCCCTATCTTAGACAGCAAGAACTATGATAGATGGAGGAATCACATGAAAGCTATATTTGGATTTCAAGAAGTTCTTGAGATAGTGCAGAAAGGCTATCAAGAAATAGGAGAAGGAGCAACCGAGGCTCAAAGAACAATGTACAGTGAAGCCAAGAAGAAAGATTGCAAGGCACTATTCTTGATCTACCAAGGTGTTGATGCAGCAAATTATGAAAAGATCAATGGAGCTGAGACTGCTAAGCAAGCCTGGGAGAGCTTGGAGAAATGCTATGAAGGTGCAGCAAAGATCAAGAAAGTGAAGTTGCAAAATCTGAGAAGACAATATGAAGTATTGCAAATGGAAGAGAATGAACCAATTGCAGACTACATGACCAAGATTCTAACCCTATCAAATCAGATGAGGTCATGTGGAAAAGCAATCAAAGAGAAGTCAATTGTTGAGAAGGTTCTAAGGACTCTCACTTGCAAGTATGACCACATAGTAGTTGCAATTGAGGAGTCTAAGAACCTAGAAGAACTTAAAATTGAGGAGTTGCAGGCATCCTTGGAGGCTCATGAGTTGAGGCTGAAGGGAAGAAACTCAGGCAGAGTTGGTGATGAAGCTTTTCTGGCAAAGTTCAACAAGAAAAACTTCAATCAATGGAACAAGAAAACCAAAGAAAAGGGACAGAACAGCAAATGGAGGACCAATGAATCAAGCTCCTCAACAAGAAATCCTGAGCAGAGTGGTACAAGGATTGGTAATGATTCTTATCAAAGCAAGAACAATTAGAGGAATTCAGAAACTAGAAAGAAAATAGACAAAAGGAAGCTGCAATGCTACAATTGTAGAAATTATGGACACTTTGCATCAGAATGCAAATCCAACAAATGGCAGAAGGCTAGAGAAGATGAAGCTAGACTTGCAAAAGGGGAAAGTTCAAGCAGTTCTGGTGATGAACATTGCCTATTGATGGCTACAACTGTGAATGAGTCTGGAAATGAAGGAAGCAGTGAAGACTACTGGTACCTAGACACTGGTTGCTCAAACCATATGACAGGTAGAAGAGATTGGTTTGCAGAACTAGATGAATCTGTCAAAAGCAAAGTGAAATTTGCAGATCATTCATCAGTCTCAGCAGAAGGAGTAGGGAAGGTACTGATTCAAAGACTTGATGGCAAGGGATCATCAATTTCCAATGTGCTCTATGTGCCCAAGATGCAGAATAACTTGTTAAGCCTTGGTCAACTTCTAGAGAAAGGATACAAGGTGATAATGGAAGAAGGTGAACTAATTCTGTTTGATAGAACAAACCAGAAGATATTGAAGGCCACTCTTTCATCCAATAGAACCTTCAAGATAAAGATACAAGTTAGTGAACAAACTTGTCTCAAAGCTGGAGTGGAACAAGATACTTGGCTCTGGCACTTGAGGTATGGACATTTAAACTTCAAAAGTTTAGAATTGCTAAGCAAGACTGAGTGTGTTGCAGGATTGCCAGCTATAAAATCACCTACAACACTGTGTGATGATTGCTTGACCAGTAAGCTAGCAAGAAGTCCTTTTGAATCAAACATCCCAACAAGGTCTAAGAAGCCCCTTGAACTGATCTATAGTGATGTATGTGGCCCTTTTGAAACAGACTCAATTGGAGGGAACAAGTACTTCCTAACCTTCATTGATGATTGCACAAGAAAGGTGTGGATCTACCTATTGAAGAAGAAAAGTGAAGT
>NC_032024.1:970217-974716 GCF_001865875.1 Lupinus angustifolius
CAAGCTTCAATGGTTGGGAATTACATCAAATGGATGTGAAGTCAGCATTCCTCAATGGACCCTTAGACAAAGAAGTGTTTGTGACACAACCACCAGGTTTTGAGGCTCAAGGCAGAAGGGAAATGGTGTACAAGCTACATAAGGCTCTTTATGGACTCAAACAAGCCCCTAGAGCTTGGAACAAGAGACTTGACTCATTTCTACTCCTACTTGGCTTCACAAAGTGCAGAACTGAACATGGTGTGTATGTGAAAGGTAATCACATTGAAGAATTGCTAATACTTTGTATCTATGTGGATGATCTTCTTATCACAGGGAAGGAATTGATGATGATTCAATCATTCAAGCAAGAAATGCAGGCTGAGTTTGAAATGACAGACTTAGGTGAATTGTCTTACTTCCTAGGCATTGAATTCAAGAGAACAAGCAAAGGGATCTTGATGCACCAAACCAAGTACACAAGAGACATACTGCAGAGGTTCCATATGATCAACTGCAATCCAGTTTCTACACCAATGGAGACAGGAATTGGTTTGTGTACGATCCTCATCCTCATCCTCGCCCTCATCCTCTCCTCGTCCTCAACCTCATCCTCATCCTCATCCTCCTCCTATCCTCATCCTCATCCTCAAAGTTTAAGGACCCAATTACAAATTTTCAACATTTAGGGACCTATTTTAAAAAATTAAATTAATTTAGGGATGTAGAGAGGGACTAAACTTTTTTTGGATTTCTGATAGGCTTGGAACAATCTAAAATTGAATGACCTGTGCATGGATCATTTGGATTTGATTACTTTTTTTTATAAGCAAAATTGTATTAACCAAGTACAAGAGGTGCTAACCCAATACAAAAAAATACAAATATATTAAAAGCAATAAATAAGATCATTACACCAAGAGAAATAGGAAGTATTTGGACTACCAAACTTTACTAAGGAGCAAAATCTTAATTTAATCAACTCCATGATCAGCTTGTACTTCTATTTCCTTCAAATTGAATTTGATTACTGGGTTACCGCGGTAGCTTTGGCAAATTTGAGCATTAGAAAATGAAAATTAAGAGATTTAGATTTCAAATTGTATTTTATTATATCAGCATAGGTTCTTTTTTATAATTTTTTGGGTTTTTTCTCGCTAATTAAGGAAGATGAAGACATTATTAAAGGTTTTTTTGGTTGGCAAAAAATAATATTATTAAGCACACTGAAAGTGCAAATGTTATACATCATTAAAGTTGTGATGATTATTATATCACAATGATAGCAAATTAATTTATTGTATATAAAACTTTGAAAAAAGGATTAAATAAACACGATGAACCAACGGACGTTGATTCAAGTGGTACATACTTGATTCCTCTTAAGCAATAACCCGGGTTCAAGTCTTGTAGATGGAAAAAATGCTCGTTGGGAGAGTTAGCCCCACTTACCTGTGGATGTTCCCGGCTCGGACAGGATTGCCTCCAGTACGACGATACCTATGGGAAACCAAAAAAAAATAAACACTATGAAAACAAAATCGAGAAACTACCTTATAAAACAAAAAAGATTCCGATTTGATTAAAAGGTAAGTTCTACCTTGTATCCAATAATTGGCATTATTTTCTATGTGCCATAATTGGCTATATTTGATTGGAGAGTTTTTTTAGATTATTTTTGTCCTTAATGTTGTTAATAATTCAGCTTTTGGCATTGTATTTGTGATAGTTTCCTAATTAGTCTAGTTAGTTAAGAGTTAGTTGGTTAGGATTACTATAAATAGAAGTCTAGCCTATGTGAAGAAAGTACAATTGTATTCATTGATAGTTGAAGTTAATCAATAATACAAAGAGGTATATTCATTGAATTGTTCTTTCTTGTTATCCAAGTAAACTCTAATTCTTCATTCTTCTTTTCATTCCTACTCCATTTCATTCTCTGTTTCTGTGCTGGTGTTTATGCACTTGGTGTGCATAACAGTAGCTTGAAGAACAAGCAATCAAGGCAACACTTAAGATATGACATGGTTGACAATTCAATAAAGGGCTGGTTGGACAATGGGTCTTTACTTAGGGTAGTTGTTGTACCATAAATGAGGATATTAGGGTAGTGTTGTACCATAAAAGAGGATATTAGGGTAGTTGTTGTACCACAAATGAGGATGTTTCCTATGGACTGTTTTTCCTGCTCAACATCCTTTGTGGCTTATTAAAGAAGACGAGGTTTTGTTACTCATAGAGATTGCTTCCAATGATGAGTGGAGTATATTTGATTAGACCGAAAAATGTATTCCAATTCACATATTAAAAACATGTGTTTGATGATTTAGTTTTATGCATCCTTTCTCTTGTTGGACTTTAGAGAGTACTAATAATTCTACACTAACTACTTTTAAGAATAAATAAAAAAGATAACTCAATACACGAGACTCTCACCTAGTACGACTCCGAGGTGGATAGATATATGTAGTTTATGTCAAGACAAGACATTTTATCGTTGTATGAAGCCTCAACTCTATTAAGAGAATAATATAAGACTAAAATAATATAACTTTTTTTACATTCATCCATTGATTTATAATAACACACTATTAATACTTCTTCTAGGATATATAATTAATTGTGATATTTAGTTTTATGTAAAAACGGGTTTGTGATATGGTACATTGGGGATGTAGTTTTACCCACTTCTCTTAACTTCTTGAACCTATCAACCTTGAGAGGTTTTGTTAAGACATCAGCCTTCTGAATTTCTGTTGAGCAATGGATCATCTTGACTCTACCCTTACCAACTTGATCTCTTAGGAAATGAAATCTAGTTTCAATGTGTTTGCTTCTTCCATGGCTAACAGGATTCTTTGCCAAACTTATAGCTGACTTGTTGTCAACCCTGAGTTCAAAATTCTCAAACTCTCCATACTCCAATTCTGTCATTAAATGTATCAGCCATAAGCCTTGGCAAGTTGCATTACATGCTGAAATGTATTCAGCTTCACAGGTTGATAAAGCCACTACATCTTGCTTCCTTGAGCTCCAAGATATAGGTGCACCAAAGATGGTGAATAGGTAGCCTGAGGTGCTCCTTCTGTCCTCCTTGTCTCCACACCAATCTGAATCTGAGTAACCTACAAACTTTGATTCACAATTCTGCATTTGATTTGGAAAGAGCACACCATAGCACAAGGTTCCTTTAAGGTATCTCAGGATCCTTTTTGCTGCAATCATATGAGCTTGAGTGGGTTTTGCCATGTATTTGCTTACTACTCCCACTGCATATGTTATTTCTGGCCTGCTATGACAGATGAATCTGAGGCACCCCACTATTTGTCTATAGAGTGTTGAATCTGCATCATTTTCAGGGCTAGCTTCAATCATTTTCATGTTTGATTCAACTGGTGTTGAAGCAGGCTTACAATTCTGCATTTGAAATCTCTCAAGCACATCATTTGTATACTTCCTTTGATGCATCATTATTCCCTTTTCTGTTTTGAGGAACTCTATCCCAAGGAAATAAGCTAATTCCCCAAGATCTGTCATCTCAAACTCAGATTTGAGCTTTCCTTTTAATGCTAGAATTTCACATTCTCTGCTTCCTGTGATGACCAAGTCATCCACATAGAGACAGACCAGAATTAGATCTCCAGTGCTAGTTAGATTTACATACACACCATGTTCTACTTTGCACTTGGTGAAGCCAATGGATGATAGGAATGAGTCAATTCTTTTGTTCCAAGCTCTTGGAGCTTGTTTCAAGCCATATAGTGCCTTCTTTAGCCTTAGGACTTTGCTTTCCCCTGCTGTTGCTATCTCAAAACCAGGAGGGTGTGTTATATACACTTCTTCTTCAAGAGGTCCATTTAGGAAGGCACTCTTGACATCCAATTGCCACAATTTCCAGCCATTCCAACTAGCAAGTGCAACAATCAATCTGACTGTCTCAAATCTGGCCACTGGTGCAAATACTTCATCATAGTCATACCCTTCTTTTTGCATGAATCCTTTGGCCACAAGTCTTGCCTTGTGTTTGGAAATACTTCCATCAGGTCTCAACTTAACTTTGTACACCCATTTGACTGCTATAGGCTTCTTATTGCTTGGTAGCTCAGCTTCTTCCCAAGTATCATTTTTGTTGATTGCTTTGAGTTCTTCCTTCATTGCTTCAAGCCATACATCCTCCTTGAGTGCTTCTTTGAAAGTGATAGGTTCAATTTCACCTAGGAGAGCTAGGTGAATTAAGTCACCCTCATCAGTTATTACATCATCTGCAAACATTTCACACTCACTTAGCCTTAGTGGTAGATGCCTTGTCCTTGAAGGTCTTGCATCAGTAGTTCTGTTTTCTGTTCTGTTTTCTTGGTGTCTCATTCTTGGAACAGGATTCAAGTCTTCTGAATTATCACTATTCTCCTCTATAGGAATTACAACTACTGTTTTGTTGTTTTCAGGCTTCACAAATGAGTCCTTCCATAAGCTCATCTCATCAAAATACACATCTCTGCTGAATACCACCTGATTTGTTG
>NC_032024.1:974816-1095344 GCF_001865875.1 Lupinus angustifolius
GAGCCTCTGTGCTTCTGTTGCTTCTTCCTCTAGAACTGGTATTCCTTCTTCTACTATTTCTGCCACATCTTGGTATCCAAGTATTGCTCTCATTTGTATGCACCACCTTGTCCAATTCTTGCCATCTAAAACAGGTAGTGTTGTAGCAAAATTTCCAGTTGATTGTGCCATTTTGCAGCGGAAAGATTGGTGATCTTTTTGTTAGCTCTNGATGAAGGAGACAAATTGCTTTGCAATCCCTTTTCTTGTTTTGCTTGTGTGTGAGCCTCTGTGCTTCTGTTGCTTCTTCCTCTATAGCTGGTATTCCTTCTTCTACCATTTCTGCCACATCTTGGTATCCAAGTATTGCTCTCATTTGTATGCACCACCTTGTCCAATTCTTGCCATCTAAAACAGGTAGTGTAGTGGCAAAATTTCCAGTTGTTTGTGCCATTTTGCAGCGGAAAGATTGGTGATCTTTTTGTTAGCTCTGATACCAATTGTTAGAATTGTGATAGAAGAGAAAGAAAAAGAATTGCAGAAAGAATGTTGCAGAAGAAAGGAGATGAAAAACAGAATGGTGAGGAATTCGGATGAGTAAGGAAGAGAGTGATGCAAGAAGAGATTCAATGAATATTCAGTGCATTAGTTATTTGATCCATCAATCATTACATGATTTATACAACTTTCCTAAAACAACTTAACCAACTTAACTACTTTCTATAATTGGAAACTCCTCTAACTACTATACCTAACTCTCTTTGATTACAACAATTAACAAATTCTAATGACAAATGATCCCATTCTGTTTAACACGGTTTCTTCCCTAAGACCTAATTTAAAAGTAAATATATTTTGTTGCAACGTTGCACCATGGAATCAAACTATAGTATAACCTATAGATTTCTAAGATGACTAAAAAATTAATAGTTCGACTTTTATGAGTGACACTTGTTGAGAAAGACAACCACAAATCTAAAAAGTGATTACTTTCTTACCTTAAAAGGTTAGGATATGATACTCTTGATGCTACAAAAAAAACTACAACCTATAGACTTGGTACATTTTGGTGCAACCAAATGACCAGCGAGACAATGCAATGTTTAATTACATAATGGGTAATTGTTAATGACTTTGTTTATCACTTAATTCAATTGAGATTCTTGAACATGTTGGAATTTAAAAATATTTTCACTGTTTTTAAGAGCATCTTAAAGTTAACTAATATAATAATTTGTATGCAATTTCGTTGACATGAAAGTAGATCTTAACTTGATATACCTTTTGGTAACTTCCATGCTTTTGTAGGCTACACACAAAATTATGAGTGGTACCCTCTTTGAGGTTATACAATGTTAGACATGAAACTTCTGAGACTTTTATTTTTTTGGAAATTATTCGTGATGCAAAGCACTCTTATCTTTAAATTAATGGTGATTTACATCATGGTATCATTGTGATTACTATAATAATCCACTTATGAGACATTAGCATTAATTATTATTAATTTATTATTATTTATACAGCTAATGTTGTCCTAAAAATATTTCTATTATTATTTCCCTGATAAAATAAGACATAAAAGTACTAGAAACTGGCATCTAAATAAAAACTATGGGCTTCTCCCTCTAAAGTAAATCAAATACTTGCCCATTAATTAAGAAGTCAATGTGTTCATAATTCATGTTGGACTTTTAAATACTTACTATTTTTCTATAATAATTCATTCAATTTCTTATTGTCATATATCCATTTTATGTCATCATATTATTTGACTTATAATAACTTCTCTATATGCCAACAATGTATTAGTCTAACGGTGTAAGATTCCACTAGATCCCAAGGTTGAAGGTTGAGAATAATACTTGTTGAAAGAAGCAACCACGAACTACGAAAATGATTAACTCCTTAAAAAAAAGTGAAGGAACATACTTGGTAATACCAAACAATGTCAATTATATATTCAAGGACGCAACTAACCTTTGCCTAGTTTGAACAAACCAGGTTCATCTGTCCATTATGACTCAATCATTATTCTCAAAATTTTCCTAACTAGCACTTGTAAGTTGTAACTTAAAAATTGAAGAAAATAACTATCCTGTAACCTATTTTAATTAAGGTCCAACCAAGCCTAATCTCTAATCTCAATTAGCGTTTTTGAAAAGGACAAATATTCTGGACTCTCTTGTGATTGTTAATGATATAATTGAAGGTGTACAATTTTTTAAATTACATTTCATAATTGCATGTGATCCCAATATTAAATAAAAATGATTATTGTATAATGGCCTGAATGAGAGAATCATACAGTCTGTGATAACATTTTCTTAGGTGTTAATTTTTTTTGTACATAAAAAAAATGAACATCAATTTGTGGATTATCATTTTTCAGAGACCAAGTTATTGCATATGGAAAATTTCGGTGACTAAACTAAATGTTAATTCTTTCTCTTCCGATTTTAATACAAAAGATTCATGCTAGTTGTCTTTTGATTTGGTCATGTTATGCAACTGGACTTTGTCTACCCATCTTATTCAATGTAAATAATTCCTTCCATTATATATATACACAAAGAATAGTGAGAAGAAATTAAAAGATGAATCATGAATGTGTCATTTTTCACCACATGCAATAAATAATTATAATATTTCAGTGTCATTGAGTCATTGACATTTCTAGGGACAGTTCTATCCTTGAAACTCTCCCTGCTCTATCACAACAATATTTCTCCAATCAAATTCAACAAACTATTTATATTTATACATATATTATTAGAACTCAATTTCAAGCTTCCAAATAGTATGAGTGGGTGACATGAGTAACCAAATTTTGGAGATCCTATTAGCACATTGATGATGGTACAAATATAATATTTTTCATATTTATCTTCCCTAATTAACAGTTTATTGCTAGCTTATAAGCGACTTTTATTTGAATTCATTTAGTTGATTAAATATTAGTAATTGTTGGTTTTTTAGAAAATAAAAATATTAAATGGTCTTAATTATAGTGGTTACAATGCAATAATAAAAAAAGGGAAGAAATGCCAAAGCACCCCAAAATCAATTAAGGGTCCTTAAAGGAAAAGAAGAAGATGAACATAGGGTTTTAGGAAGTAAGAATAGTGATTATGCATTGATTATTTGAGTATCTTATTACCCTATAAACAATTACAAATCGAATTTTCAAGATTTAATTTGGATGCAGAATGTTCAAAACATATGAAATGATCATTGAATTACTAAAATCCAATATGAATTATGTTCTTTAGTGTTGCTTGGATATGGTCGAAATTAGGAGACCGGTTGAGTAGCTTGCTTCTGGAGACTGGTCAGAACAGAGTTTGGATCCACCAGTGGAGGTACCTGAAAAGGTTATCTGATGATTAAGTCAATATGAGACTAATAATGAGAGTGATTGAGAGTAAAACCGAGATATATGAGAGTAGAGAGTAATGAATGCAAACAATAAATGAGAGAATGAGACATTGATAATATTTCATGTATGAGGAACCTCTTATTTATAGCGTTTGGATTGAATGATGTGGTGCCCGAGCATTGGTTGGTTGTGATGTAGTAGGTAAGGTAGGGTATGGTAGGCGTATATTGGGCATATGCTAGGCGTATGTTAGGCCGATTCTAGCCACCATGTAGGTCTGCTCTTGTGGATCTGTCGGAGGGGCAAGTAGATTTTGCAGATAACTTGACAAAGTTTGACAAGGGCACATTAATGGAGAATCAGAGGTACATTAATAGTGCTTGCAGTAGGATATTGTCTTCCCCAAATAGCTCTTGCCCAGATCTTGTTCGGCTGTGGGAGGAAATGTTTTGGGTGAGTATTCCTCCGGTTTAACTGGATGTAACAAATTGAAAAAGGCTCATAAGACAAAATTTAAGAGTTTATATTAAGACTTTTTATCTATTACATTAGATTTAATTAAGACTCACTTGAAATTAAGATTCTCTTTAGAAGAAAACTCTTAATTCTTGTACCCAAAAAAAGAATGCTCTTAGTTCTTAGGTAATAGTAGTCTGGTATGATATGCAAATTTTAATGAACAAGCCATCTTGATTAAAAAACTTAAAAGCATGAAAATACAGAAAGGGAAAAGCCTCCAAAACATTATCTACTACAAGTGACCTCAATTACGTTGTCAATTTGTCATGACATATTAATTAAAGTTAACGTAGTAGATAGTTGAGATATGGTATAACTAATCTATAACCAAAACATTATAATTGAAATATAAAAGGTAAGGGAAGCTCTCGATTTACTTTTAAGTTGCAAAAGATTATTTTAAACAACTATTCAAATATCATATTCTGGGTGTCTACCTAATGTGAATAAAAAAAGTTATATCTCTCTGGAGAGAATGGGGAGCAACTGTCCCACTTTTCTGTGTCTTATTGTGTTCCAATCTAATGAAAATTTGACACATACTAAAAAAGAAAATTAAAATAAATATAACATAATATTTTTATGTGATTTGATGAGATATGATTGGCTTGAGACATGAATACGTAAAGATTTCGGAACAGAAAGATACCGGTTCCTTTGAGAAACTACCCACGTATTGATGCATTCATATAATAATAACTGGATCAGGCTTGATCTAAACTACTTCCAGTCGAACATGTTTAATTATTTAATTTCCAATCGTGCGTCCATATTTCCTGTATTTGGACTTTGAGAAGATAGAGTGAATGGCACGGCAATGAGACTTTTCTTTTATCGATAAATATTTATTTGATAGTATTTTTGTTGTAGGTGAGACTAGAACCTTCAATTTTCTTTCCCCTAATCATCAAATTATTTTTGTTAGTAAAACTCGAACTCACAACCTTCTGCATTCCATTCCTTAACCTTTTCATTCTCACCATTAGACTACTTTGTGACACCACACGACAATGAGACTTAATATAGATCTCGATCTAGTATGACTATTTTTGCCAAATTGTCATTTTTAATCTTTCAACTTATATATTTTATTAAAGATTAGTCTCTACAACTTCGTTATAAAATTGTAGTCCAAGATTGAATCCACAACATGCATTGAAGCAAATTAAAACAAATATTTCATGGCTTCTCTATACTTTCCTCCACCTTTTTCAGGAACCTCTCTTTCTACCTCATCTTTGTGTCCCTTCTTGATCACAAGCCCTAAGTCCAAAACCACAAAAGTAGCAAAACCAAGCCAATACTATGTTTCTAGAGTGTCATGCAAAGCCATAAAGGAAGGTGATAACACACAAGAACCTATTAATCTAGGGATGTTTGACAGAAGGAACATGCTGATTGGCTTAGGAGCTGGACTATATGGCACAGCAGCTACCCTAAACAAGGACCCATTGTCCCTTGCTGCTCCTATCTCCCCTCCAGACCTAGCCACTTGTGGTCCAGCTGACCTACCTTCTGGTGCTGATCCAATCAATTGTTGCCCCCCATTTTCCTCACAAATCATAGACTTCAAGTTTCCATTGAATACCAAAGTTAGGGTTAGACCAGCTGCACATTTAGTTGATGAAACCTATATCCAAAACTATAAAGAAGCAATTCGTCGTATGAAAGCACTTCCTTCTGATGATCCACGTAATTTCTACCAACAAGCCAATGTTCATTGCGCTTATTGTGATGGTGCATATCATCAAGTTGGGTTCCCTGACCTTGATCTTCAAGTCCATGATTCTTGGCTCTTCTTTCCATTCCATCGTTGGTACCTCTATTTCTATGAGAGAATCTTAGCGAGTTTGGTCAAAGATCTTGACCCAAATTTTTCTATTCCATTTTGGAATTGGGATACCCCAGATGGCATGCCAATCCCTTCTTTTTTTGCAGATTCTAACTCACCACTTTATGACTCTCTCAGAAATCCAACTCATCAACCACCAACCCTTGTAGACCTTGATTTTGATGGCAATGAAAACAATGATACGCCTGGAGACCAAGCATCAGCTAATCTCAAAATCATGTACCGCCAAGTAGTGTCAAGTTCCAAGACTCCCAGTCTCTTCTTCGGCGCGACATATCGCGCCGGAGATCAGAGTGATCCTGGGGGTGGAACTGTTGAGAATATCCCTCATGGTCCAGTTCATACTTGGACCGGGGGAACATCAGGTGCTGGTGAGGATATGGGGACCCTCTATTCCGCAGCAAGAGATCCTATTTTCTATTCTCACCATGGTAACGTGGATAGATTGTGGTCAATATGGAAAAGTCTTGGAGGAAAAAGAAAAGATATTACTGATTCTGATTGGTTAGAATCTGGGTTTCTTTTCTATGATGAGAATAAGAATCTTGTTCGTGTGAAGGTTAAGGACAGTCTTGATACTACAAAGCTTGGATATGTTTATCAAAATGTTAATGTTCCATGGTTAGATGCTAAGCCTACACCACGTAGTGGTAGGTTTGTGAGTGCAATAAAAAATAAACTTGGTGTTGGTGCAGCACAAGCTGCTGAGAGTTCTAAGGAAACCAAGTTTCCCTTGGTTTTGGATTCAAGTGTGAGCACAATTGTGAAGAGGCACAAGAAGAGTAGGAGTAAGAAACAGAAGGAAGAAGAGGAGGAGGTGTTGGTGATAGAAGGGATTGAGTTTGAGAGAGATTTAGGAGTGAAATTTGATGTATACATCAATGATGAAGATGATGTGCCAAGTGGGCCAACAAAGACTGAGTTTGCAGGAAGCTTTGTGAATCTGCCTCATAAGCACAAGCACAGACAAAGTAAGATGAAGACTCACTTGAGGCTTGGGATATCAGAATTGTTGGAGGATTTGGGTGCTGAAGATGATGAGCATGTTGTGGTGACTTTGGTCCCCAAGTTAGGGCAAGGGCAAGTCACCATTGGAGGTATTAAGATAGAGTTTCACAAGTGATATTGGTGAAAAGTTTGAAGAAAAGTTATATTATTTGAAGAACAACTTTTGAAAAAGACATCATAAAAACAAAGAAAGTATGTCAAATAATCATAGGGCTGTGATTTGATGCCCATGTTTCAATATATGAAACATTATAGGTCAAACTATGTGTTCTTATTTTGTTGTTTGGTTTGAACTTTACCCTGGCCAGTAATAAAGTTTATGATTAAGCTTATGTAAGTTTGTATTGGTTTTTTTTTCCGATACTGGATTCTCAGTACATGAATGTTTGAGGTGGAATATAATTTTGAAATTTCTAAAATTATTGAACTCAAGAATAAATAAAATCTAGTCTCTTAAAAATTTGTTTTTTGGCTTATTATTATCTCCACTCAGTGCTGAACCCTTAGTTGATTTGAATGGCATAAGTTTAGGTGTAAAGTTTAGGATTAGGCTTTAGCATCATTCGTGGAAAACAATTCAATAACTATATAATTATTGAATGTAATATCGATGTAATGTTAGTGTAAAGATTTATACACAACTAATATATTTTTCATCATTCATTTATATTATTTTTTTGAAGAATCAATGATAGTTAAATACAAATGGTAGATGGTGTAGCCAGTATATAAAACATATACACCGTTGGGAATATGAATGATTCACTATTCACCCGATTTTTGGGTCATAATCATTATATTATGTAGGAGGAAAAGATGACCGAGTGGTTCAAGGCGTAGCATTACAACTGCTATGTAGGCTTTTTGTTTACCGAGGGATCAAATCCCTCTCTTTCCGTTTCCATTGATTATTTGGTATCAATGTATATATATTTTTCACATAATTATTTTAATAACTTTATATTATTTATTGACTCTTACACTATACATATAACCTTATACACTAAAAATGGAACTAGTGGAGTAACGGTAACAATATTAGTAATGACTTTTTGGAAGCACTTTGAAAGAAAGGATTTGTATGAAATTATGGCATCGTTATCTCCAATATATCACCATGTGACTCAGATCTTCCAACTTGGTACTAGCTTGACCATTTACCACTGTTTCTTTTTAAATTCTTAACAATTCAGAATAAATTATTATTATTTTACTAGCTACCTACTCAATTGTCGAAGTTTCCTAGTTTTAATAAAATACTTTAATTTTTTAGTTATATACCAAATCTGAGTTATCTATTGTAGTTAATATTGTCTTTTATCAACGTGCTACGTGCCTGCTCCACCGAGAATAAACCTACACGAGACAAATATTTTAGAAGATTATATTAGAGACTTATATAGATCTAAGATTCTAAGATTATATTAGACTTATATGATGTAAGATTCTAATATTATATTAGACTTGTATATGATCTAAGATTCTAATATTATATTAGACTTGTATATGATCTAAGATTCTAATATTATATTAGACTTGTATATGATCTAAGACTTATAGAAGGATACATAAAAAGAACGGTTTCACTCCTAACATAATATAATATTAGTGGATCTTTTTTCATTATAAATCATGTTCAACTCACTTCTTCTTCTTTCAACTCTCCTTTTCCTTCCAATTTCAAACTCAAATTCTTAATTTTTTTAGATATTTTTGAAGTTGAATGAACTCAACGATCAGATATGTAAGTTTTACTTTGCAACTCTACCCACCATAACTGGAATGAGAAGATGGGGATAGACATTAAAGAAGAATATGTTTAGAAAATTGAAGTTTTTCAATATTTTTTGGATGCAAGATGGGCCTAAAAAGATGAAGTGCTATCTCTAAAGTTGAAGCCTGTTGTCCAAGTAAACTTACGAGACTTTGGTGAATTGATATATGGAGCCCATAAATTCGTAAACAATACTCTTCCTTATATTATTTAAGAGTTTGTTTACGAGTTGAATTTTGGAGGACAATGAAAAATTTGAGATGACTACCAAACCTTTCATTTATCTTCATTCCCATATAAAATCCAACTCCCAAATTTGTTTTCTTCCCGAAATAAGATAGTATGCAATTGAGTATAATATAACAAGCCAAATAATCAAACATAGAAACTGAGAGACATACATATTAATTACAAACCTAGGAGTTCAATAAAAAATAACAAAGGATCTAATATTGATCCACGTAAAATTCAATGATTCTGCATAGTATTTGTATGTGTGCTTTTTCCCATATATCATTATCCATGTTAGTAACATTTTATGCTCTATTTAAAGACTCCAATAAGATCCACTATCATTAGTGAAATACAACTATGCAAGGCACAGTAATTGAAGCTGTTAATTTATGCTTGTGATTCAGTAAACCCTTAGAATATTCTCTATATAAAACTTCCATATATCAAAAGGGTCTACCATTGTTCCATGCTCATCAATAATAGAAGAAGAAACGACAAGCTGAAACAAACCTTGAAATTATGGTGGGCCAAGATATCATAAACTGTTGTATTAAAGTACAACAAATATGAACGTACCATGTGATGTTGTGAACTACAAGCCCACAGAGAAACCATCCTTGACGTATATAATAGTTACCAGAGTACCAATAAACTATTTTACAACCATAATTCTCTCTGCCCAAGAAGCAAACAATAATTCTCAAAGTGGTTGTGATTAGAGATGACAAAATGGGCATGCCCGCATAACCCGCATTTTTTTACGGGCAGGGTATAGAAATTTTGTCCATTTGCCCGTTTTGCCCGCTAAGTTTGCGAACATTTCTGTTGGGCATGTGGGCGGCCCGCGTGCAGCCCATAAACATAATTTAAGGAAAAAATAAGAAAATTTTAAATAAGTTATGATGTAATGTGATTTTTAATCCCTAGAAAAATTGTAATCTAATGTGATTTGTTAAACTTCATATAAAATATAAAAAAATTGTTACTTTTTTATCTTCAACAACTTTATTTAATTTTATTTCATTTATTATATGAATTTTTTTATTTTTTAAATTATTTAACAATGCCTGCGGGCCCGTTTTAAAACGGGTAGGGCATTGAATTTTGTTCGTTAACCAATGCAGGCATGCTCGCACCCGTTTAAATTTTTACGGGCATTTGCAGGTGCGAACTAAACGGATAGGGCGGCCTGTTTTGTCATCTCTAGTTGTGATGAATTGTGTGCTATCAAATTCATGTTTATATCTACCAACACATATATATCTAAAAGCACGAATATATAGATATGTGGGTTGTATACAATACATATCTGGTACATTGATACTCATTTTTTTAAAATATAGGATACGTTCACGATACATGTATAGAATAATAAAAAATACATAAAATATGATAAAATTATAAGTGTAAATCAAAATATCTAAAGTAGAAAATATAATAGAAATTGTAAATCATTGTCTTCCAAAATTCCAAGTACCAAAACTAGAAAATATAGTAAAAAAATTTATAAAATTGATAAAACGTATCTTTTCGTATCCTATTTTTTATTGAAAACATATTAGATATGTATCTTTATCTTTATTTTATTTTGTTTTAATTTTTGGATATCCTAAAAACACATATCCTTCACAAATCCAAGCTTATCCGTATCTGAATCCGTGATTCTCGTTCCAAAAAAATCTTACACCACATTTCTGTCGGTTTAGATGTAATGGACAAGACCTATAACAATGGTTATCCTTATCACAAAGCACTCAGAAACCCTTTAAAAAAAATTAATATTGATGAATAATGCTATAGGACTTGCAACATTTATACACAGTTTTATTAGAATATGCAAACAAAGTGGGTTACATTTAATTGGACCCCCCTAATTGCTTGAAGCTGAAGCTGAAACTAAAACAAGACAGCTCCAAATTCTATCATTTTTGTAAAAATTACAACAAAGACCAATGCATTTTCATCAGTAATTACAAGTGTTTCACCTTCTTCTCATGTTTTCTATAGAAAATTTTGAAAAAAGTGAAAACAAGGTTCCAGACTTCTAATTATAAATCAAAATATAAAACACTTTCTTAAACGAAATAAACCTTACTAATCTATATATGAAACAAAAAAATAAACACAAAACAACCCCAATTAAATAACTAACCTATGAATATGAACACTACCATATGTTACATTTTTTTCATTTTATTTTCTCAGGGTTTGACATCAGAATCATCATCCCAAGGAACATTAATGTCAGTTGAGACAAATGAATCAATATCTTCCCAACTCCAATAGTTTGATGACATTCCCATGCCAATACCAGTTGCAGGCATAATCTCCCATTGTGGTGTGTTATTGCCACTAGTTATAGGCATCATGCTGTTGATGGTTGATTCCTCCATTGTTTTAAACTCTTCTCCATAGTTATACACATTGGAGGATGGCAAAGAGGTTGATATAGAACATGGGTTTGTGTCAAAAGAGCTTGAAGTTGTTGAAAAAGGGAAGATCATGCTTTGGTTTTCAGTATGAGGCATAATACTTGAACTCAGAAAGATTCCATTACCTATACCAAAGTCTTTATCTTCTGAATCTCTTGTAGTACAAATAATATTATCCATAGATGGTTGTGGACAAATCAAAGGTTGGTAAAGAGAAGTAGGTTTTCCTTTGTGATCATGATCTACTTCAAGAGAAGCAACACTTGTTAGGGTAATAGAAGTTGTGGTTGTTGTTGAGAGTGGTGTGGTTGGTTTTTTTACTCTCTTATTCTTTCTGCCACCACCAACAGGAACATTTCTTAGTGTTCCACCTTTAGTCCAGTGCCTCTTACAAGCTCTACAGAAATGGCGCGGTTGAGACTTGTTGTAATTGTTGTAGTAGCAAAACTTGGTGTTTGTTGAATCACATCTTGGGCATTTCACAAACTCCGGTTGCTGATTATGGTGATGTTGTTTCCTCATTGAATCATGAAGTTGTGGTAGCTCCAAATTTTGTGCTTCCAATAACGTTGGGTCCCAACCAACCCTTCTATTAGAAACCTGATTAGAACTCAAACCCATAATATCTTAAACTCAAAGCACTAATAATAACAAAACAAAACTATAGGATCTTATTATTCTATACAATTAGACAAGAAATGAGGCAAATTGTTTGTTTAGTCCTTTGATCTAATAGGTGCTATTATAAGAGAAGTAATCAATCTGAAAGAGGATAATAAGATCAGATTGATGCTTATAGAACAAGCAGTGTGAAGGTGTAAGGAAATTGATGAATAGGAATGGTTTGATTGAAGGAAAGGCCTAGGAAGGTGAAGAGAAATAGTGAGCATTTATTTTCTCTAATATGTCTATATCTAAGTACCTATTTAAGACCTTATCTATCTTAAAAGTATCAATAATTATAACAAGAATATCATAAGAAATGACTTCAAATTTTGTGGGGTGAAGAGAGTATTTTTTGTTTTGTTTTGTTTCAATTGTAACTTGTGAGTGGGGTAATAGTAGTGGATGCAAATGGAATAAAACCTAGGAGTTTAATTTTCTTGGTCTATACACAAGTATTATAGAAGAGGAAATATAGAGAGATACTTAACCCCTAAGGTTAAGGTGAGTGGTTAGCATGTGGAA
The DNA here is from genome assembly GCF_001865875.1 of Lupinus angustifolius. Taxonomy (NCBI): domain Eukaryota; kingdom Viridiplantae; phylum Streptophyta; class Magnoliopsida; order Fabales; family Fabaceae; genus Lupinus; species Lupinus angustifolius. The sequence goes on from NC_032024.1 coordinate 987,182, forward strand.
GAATTTTGGCCATTGATAGTGCTTTGTGTTTTGGCTGTAAAAGGAACGTAGGGTATATGTGCATGATGCAATACTATAAATATTTCAAGCATTTTTTAAATTTTTGTCTTGTCTCAAATTTCTTTTCATACATTATCCTATACAAATAATAATGAAGCAGAGATAACAATAATAATAAAGTCTAATTAATATTTTATATTTTCATTAGCATAAGATAACATGAGATAATGTATATAGGTTGAGATACAAATGCAAAGTTAGCAACAAAAAAGAAGGCAAAGTACACTACGGTCCATGGACTAAAAATGTATCTTTAAAATTGACTAACATTAGTGGGAAAGGGAATGGTGATTGTATTAATGGGGCCTACAATTTTCAGTATGGTTTAAATCAGTTGGTAACACATGGTTTCTTGTAGGGCAGGCACAAGGGAAATAATAGATGTAGTGATGAATTATGGACCTATGTCATGTGATTACATGTTGCAAGTTGGGCATATATATGTGTATGTCTCATCTCTTTGGGGTCACTCAAATATAAATCGAGAAAAAGATGTATGCACTGACAGTGTATAAGATTTATATAATAACATTGTATTATTCATTATTAATGTTTAATTATTGTTAACTTTTTAAAAGAAGTAATCCAAATGGAGGATAAATGATAATATACATATATATAAATCTTTATAATGTCAATATACAGATTTTACTTGTTGGTTGGTTATGCATAGAAATTTAAAATGAAGTTTTGGTTTGTGGCATTCTAGGAATCATTAGGCTGTGCTAATAAACTTTTTTTTATCAACAATAAAATTCATAAATAAAAATAAAGAAAAATTAGGATAACAAGAGATATTTTTACCTACTTACAGTGCTAGATGAATACTTGAGATGCATTATTACCATTTACCTATCTTTATTTATGGAAATTTATTATTATTAATAATTTTTAACTCAATAATTTAAACTGAACTTTAGAGTGTAGTGAGGCTTTTATTTGGATGAGTGTGTGACAAGAACTAGACTTGATGGTCAAACACATATACACCACAACAAACTTGAGTCAAATTAAGTTGAACCTTCAATGAAAATAACTAATAAAAAATAGATAAAGATATACACACGGTGTAAAATAATCTATAAACTATAAAATCATAGACACATTCAATTTTCAATGTCTAGACACAAATTTATGACTATGGACAAATAGACATGGGTTTAAGTGGTATATGCTAGTTTGATTTTCCTTAAGTAAGGTTTTGGGTTCGAGTATTGTGGATAAAAAATGTCCGTTGAGAGAGTTAGCCTTACGTACCTGTAGAGGTTCTTGGCTCGGACAAAATTGCCTCTAATAAAAGTATATACGTGGGAAACAAATTTTTTTTATCAAGTTAAGTGAGATACGAAATGTAAGAAAATTTATGTCATATACATAAATTAATCAAAGAATTGCAGATAGATCACACTGAAATTTTTTCACCAAGTCGGTGGTAGCCACAAGTTAAGCCATCATTAGGGTAACATTCCATAACTAATAATTTATTGAAATCAAATCTTGGTCGGTCGATTAAATAAAAGCTGTGTAATGAACAACCAATGTTTATTCTACAATACAATATGGAGAATAAAACAACGAATGTTTGTCAGACAAATATGAAATGCGACATTAGAGAATGTGCTACAGATAAAAAGTGAATGTATTAATAAAGTAAGAATTTTTTATATTATTATTGTATTATTTATTATTTATATTTAATCATTATAACTTTTAAATATGAGTACTATAAATGAATAATGAATAATGAATAATTTAGTTATTAATATAATTTTTTGCACAAAAAACATATAGATATTACACTTAAATTATTTTGTTAATGTGTACCCTTGGAATTTCTGAGTTACCCGGTAGCTTTAATATTTAGAATGACTTGTTAAATATTTACTAGCGATGTGTATAGTACAAAATATTGCTACCATGCATTTTGGGAAGGAAAAATTAGATAATCATAGATGTCTAATATATTTGGTGTACACATAATTCTGTTAGTCTATTCCTCAACATTTATTGAAGGCTCACTTTATGGTAATATATTTATATCTTAAATTAATCACTAATTTACCTTGAGTATCGTAAAAGCTATGAGTACCTTAGCAGTATCTCTTTAACTATATTATTTGATGAAAATGAAGCTTAGTGCTTAGGTAGTTTCATTCTTGTGGAGCATTTGGTGTGATGAAATTTTTATTGGAAATATCATATGAAAAATGATAATACAACAAATCATTTTATAATAACAAGGACAAAAAAAATATATTTTCTCTTTTACAAATACAATAATAATCTCACTAATTATTTGCCTATGTGATATTTTTTATGTTGGTGTATTGTGTGAATTTCGTGGAAGCACAAACCATCATATAGCAATTACCTTTTATAGGAAATGCTCTAGCAATAAAAAATTGTCCCATGCATTCTTAATAAGGAAGTCTTTGAAGACTGGCCTCCAAATCTTGTAGGTAACTACACTAGCATGACAAAACTTAGCAAGCAAGGAAATGATATTGGCCACGAAAAGAAATATAGAAAAAAAATATGTATTAATCATGCATGAGTTTTATATATTGTTATTGCATAATTTATTATTGACATTTAATTGTTATTAAATTTTAAAAAATAATTTAAATAAATGATGGATAATAAATTGCATATATACAAATCTTTATACTAAGAGTGAATAAATTTTACACATCATACTTGAGTGATTTTAAAATGATGCATCCTAATTTGAAATCTTTTACACATCATTCTCGAAGATTAATCATTTGCATCATTAGAAAATGCAAACTAAGAAGGTTTTATGAACCTTATTTATTCTAGAAAGAGGGTTTATAACCATCACATGTACGTGTCAGAACATAACGTGTATGATAATAACCAAATCTGATTCCTGAGAAAAACACGAACACAAAACTCAGAACCTTAGATATGTTTTAATATTCAAAATATAAAATCAACAGCTTTTAGCTTTTGTCAAAAGACGTTGCTTCTTTGTAAGAACTGAACTGTGTTGACGCAACTTCCACTTCACATTATAGACAAAATGGAATTTTGAGATGGAAAAACAATTCAATGTGTCTACAAGTTTCTATTTTTCTTCCTTCTTAGTAATACCCAATTTCCCATTTCATCTGCTTTTTTCTTCCATGTTCCAGATCTAAGAGCATAAAGCCCCATTTGTGTCTGTTGGGGTAGCTCCATTAGAGTCAAAGTTGAAGTCTTTCATCTCTGTAGAGAAGAAAGATACCATTTTGAATTGAGGGGAAGAGGGAGAAGAACAATGGGCTTGATGGGTATGCAAGAAAATGGGAGTGAAGAGCTATCTGAGATTCCATTAGGGACCAAAACAAAGTACAATAGGATGGACTCTGATCTTACTGAAACTAAACATGGGTTGCAAACAAATAACCCTGAAACCAACAAATATGTCTTTGTTTGTGCTATCTTTGCTTCTCTCAATTCAGTGCTTCTCGGCTATGGTAGCTACTTCTATTTCTTTATCACATTATCTAATTGTAATCACTTATTTTCTCTGTGCATTTTATTTGATATGCTTAAAAATATCCCAAATTGGTGGGATCTAATGTATTTTTTGTACACAACTTTTGTTCTACAAATTGTGTCGCTATATGTACCATCACCGAGTGTTACATGCAGTGACACAACTTCTACGACAGCAGATGTGCTCCCGTTTTTTTATGGGAGCTGAATCAGCTGATGCTTACTTCGTTTATAATATTAATAATCACAATGATCAATATAAAATGCAGTGCTCTGTGTGTAATTTGCAACACTGGCTTGGTGTCTAAGTTTGAAACTTGTCCTGGCCGTTCAAAAAACAAAAAATGAGATAAGCCTCAGAAGAATGCTTTAAAGGAAAAACATGTAGGGACATAATGTATGTGGATAGAGTTCTCAATTGTTAAGCTATTGGTGTGTCCATTTGTAAACCCCTCAATGGTAAATTGAATATGTTGGTTAACAAACAACAACAACGAAGTCTTAATCTCATTGGTTGAGGTCGGCATTAGTAAAGATATAAAAATAGTAATTTTTTATTGAGAAGTGATATATTTAATAGATTATGAAAACTTCTTTTTTATTCCTAAACAAATAGCAAGACTTTTTTGTGTGCTAATAGTGAGATCAAATCTAAGGCCAAGGTCAATTATCTATGCTTACAATTTTGCAGACGTGGGTGTTATGAGTGGAGCAATTATCTTCATTCGGGAGGATCTGAAGATCACAGAGGTTCAGCAAGAAGTACTTGTTGGAATTTTGAGCATAATATCTCTCTTGGGTAGTTTGGCTGGTGGAAAGACTACTGATGCCATCGGCCGAAAATGGACAATTGGTTTGGCAGCAGTTATCTTCCAAATAGGTGGAGCTATTATGGCTCTTGCTCCATCCTTTAAAGTATTGATTATAGGAAGACTCTTGTGTGGGGTGGGTATTGGTTTCGGTGTCATGATTGCGCCTGTATACATTGCTGAAATATCTCCTGCCGTTGCTAGAGGATCTCTTACATCTTTCCCTGAGATATTTATAAACTTTGGTATCCTTCTTGGGTACATATCGAACTACGCATTTTCGAAGCTTCCAGCGCATATAAATTGGAGAATAATGCTTGGTGTGGGACTCATTCCTTCGGTTGTTATCGCTGTTGCACTGTTTTTCATACCTGAATCCCCGAGATGGCTTGTGTTGCAGAATAGGATTGAAGAAGCTAGAGTAGTGTTGATAAATATAACTAACAGTGAAAAGGAGGCTGAAGAAAAGTTGCAAGAAATTCAGATAGCTGCTGGGTCAGCAAATGCAGATAAATATGAATCAAAAGCTGTTTGGCTTGAAATATTGCGTCCTTCTCCTCCGATCCGAAGAATGCTTATAACCGGTTGTGGAATTCAATGTTTCCAACAGATCACAGGCATAGATACAACTGTATATTATAGCCCCCAAATTTTCAAGAATGCTGGGATCACTGGCAATTCTCAGGCGTTCGCAGCAACCATCGCTGTTGGGTTCACGAAAACTCTCTTCATCCTCATAGCTATATTATTCATCGACAAATTGGGGAGAAAGCCTTTGCTTTACGCGAGCACTATCGGGATGACAGTGAGTTTATTTAGCCTGAGCTTCTCTCTAGCTTTTCTGAGCCATGCAAAAGCTGGTATCATATTGGCAATTCTCGCAGTTTGTGGCAATGTAGCTTCCTTTTCAGTAGGACTTGGTCCTATATGTTGGGTTTTGTCATCTGAGATATTTCCTCTGAGACTTAGAGCTCAAGCATCAGCTCTTGGAGCAGTGGGAAATAGAGTAAGTAGTGGTGTGATCTCCATGTCGTTCCTCTCGGTCAGTCGTACGATCACCACAGCCGGAACCTTCTTCATTTTCGGTCTTATTTCGTGTTTTGCTGTTGCCTTTGTTCATTATTGTGTTCCTGAGACAAAAGGGAAGACTTTGGAGGATATTGAAGTACTCTTCCAAAATGAGGGAGAATTGCAAGTAAGTCAGATAGAAATGGGAGATGCAGAACGTTTGATGCAAAAGTCATGAGTTTCTTACTGTTTATTTGCGAGTTGAGTTTCGAATGGAAATGAAAGTTTCATTAATGGAAATGAAAGTTTCATTGTCACTCGTGAGTATAATCTCGCAAATAGACCAATAGTTGTTTCAAATATAATATTATAATATTAGGCATTTCTGCTTCTACATCATAAATGATAAATATTTCATAGCTTAAGCATTTCTTAATGTTCACTTATACTTTGATAATTCTTTTACATTTAATAAACAAATTGTTATTTAGTAGTTGTACACTAATTTATTTTTTATTAGCTTTTGACCCTTATTTTTATGCTATTATTATTACTACTCCACACGTTATACTTATTTTTTATATGCATATTACTGGTTGATTATTCTACTATTATTACATCAGTACCCTTCATAATAATCACAATATAATAATAACATTAGTTACTGTTCATTCCAGAATGTCACAACTCAAGTAGAAAAAGAAAATGGTATTTGCACATGTGATATAAGAAAGTGGGTCCCTGAAGTTGTGTGAAGGGGACAAAGAAAGGGACACAAGATGATAATAAGTTAAGGGTGTACAATCATGGATCCATAATTTTCTTGTTCTTGTCTTTTTAATCGATTAAACTTCATAAAATAATATTAATTTTTGTTTTTATAATTATTTTAAATAAATAAAATTTTCTCATTGACTTGAGACACTAAGTAGGATATGAACGCCGACATGATTCTCATTCATAAGTCAAGAACTCCATTGACAGGCAAAGCAGGGAATAACCCCTTAAAATTCATTTAATGGGTTTGGACTTAGAAAAATATCATTGGGTTAACAAATAAAATTGAAGATTAAATCATTCAAATTGAAAAGCTCAAGTTCAAATTTTATTCAGGATAAAAATATGATAGCCTTACAATAGTAAAAAATACAATTTCTTTCGACTTTACTCCCCACAGTCCTTTACGATTTCATTTTGTGCAATTTATCCTCCCAATTTATATGTTTGTCTAATTTGCGTTTATACATAAACCGTAGATAAAAATGCAATTACTAGAACTAGAATTTCGTTATCAAATTATTATATTATCAATGGTGTAATTTCAACTTTCCTATTTCGCTACAATTTTTCTTTTATTTCTAAAGTAAAACTATATAATCTTAGATAATTATCATTAATACATCTCACTTTAAATTGAACATTATAATAAATTCAAAAAATTATAATATGAAGTACATCTAATAAAAAATTATTCTAACTCTCTAAAATAAAAAAATAAATATTTAATATTTAATAAAAATACTTAATATCATAAAATAAAAATGTGAGTCGGCAAACACAAAATACATCTTGTAAATATAATGTGCAAACATGCATTGGGGGTCATAACTTTAGGCAAGAAATTTGTGTTTGAACTAACAATGGCTGAATCCTTGAAAATTAAAAGTAGGTGGATCACTTATATGCATAGGTGAGAAATATCAACATGTCCTATTCAACAAACTATAACATTTTATCACCCTATGTAATAAATTGCACCTCAAAAACCTACACAAAGAAGTTTTTGCAAAAAAGTAAGTAGTTTTCATTTGTAAAAACATAAAGATCATGTTAGAGAAAGGTACATTGTAAATTACAGAAACATATACAGTTAATGCAAGGAGGATGGGGAGTGTGACAGAAAGTTGATGTCACATGGAAGGAAATAAAATAGGTACCCTATTAAAAATGCAAGCTGAAAAATCACTTTCAAAATTTAATTTTCCATGCCAAGATGAATTTTTTCATTCATTTCTTGATTATCAATCAAAACATTATTTACTTTCCATATCCAAAACCACATGAACAAACATGCCATCATAATGTCCTATTCAGTATGAGATAATTTATTGTCTTGTGTTACAATTTGTTGCATGAATTATTGGACTGGTCAAGAAACATATTTTTATTTATTAATTTTTAAAAGTATTTAAATTAACTAATCAACCAGAATTTTTGGAAATGAAATAAAATAACCATAAAATTTTCATATCCTACTTTTACATGACATATACTAAGAGGACCAATTCCTATCAATTAAAAAATGACATATAAATAAAAATGAATTTTTTTAAAACAAAATATTACATTTCTGTATTACTTACTTAAAGTTGATTGGATCGGAACAAGATTTGAGGATAGGAACCGAGAGAGACCATATGCATCCATACCAAGAAGGATAAGTTGGCCTTCCAATTTTAACCATCTACCATATCCTTTTCTATAGTGGCATGAACCAAGTCACTACATACAAATACAAGTATTTAATTCTATAACTTAACTTCACTAACTACAAACATTAGAATCTAATAATTGTTGCAGAAGATGCAACAACTTGACACAATACTATCAACAATGCTTCCCTTAACTACCTTTAGTTTCCTACTATGTCTGTTCCAAAGGTGCACTGCAAAGCTTTCTTTGCGAATTTGCTCCATTTTCTTCACCAACCATCTTGAATGAACCTCATCTCTAGGCCTTCTAAACAAACTCCTAATCCCTCTCCAATCCACAGGATAAAATGCAGAAGGTGGCAACACTGTGAAATTAAACCCTTCTCTCATACTCACCCTAGATACTACTCTAGAAATCAAGTAAGGACCATTATGCCCCCATTTGTTACCATCAAAAGTAAGTGCAAATTCTTCAATAAACTTAAAAAGCAAAGGATGCTTCTTATCAAATATCAACACAGCATTGTTTAATCTACTCCATTTCTTAGTCTTCACATCGAAATTCTGTGCTCCAATTGTGTTTCTCAACTTAGAAAAACTCTTCAAGACCACAATATCAGCATCTATATAAGTTCCACCAAATTTGTATAGTAGAGCAAGCCTAAGCAAATTGGAGAGGTTTTGTCCCAAAGAAACTTCACCTGGATTAACATTCCCTTGCTTCAAACGATTAAACCATGCTTCAGCATGAGTATCCTTGAATATATAGTTGAAATCAGGAGCAATGGCCATAACTTTAAACCCCTTATTAACAAATGGTGTTAGCATGTTAACTCCTTCATCAGAATCTAGTGACTTAGAAACTATAACCAAACAAGCACGTGGATGGGACTTGAATAAACTCTCAATAGATAACAATTCCCTTACACCAAATAACTTGAAAGGAGAAATCCAAGTCATAAAGAACCTTCCTTTGCAAGAAGAGTTGGAAGAAAAGAATGCTTTGAGCTTGGTTTGAAAGAGTGAAAAGTGAAGTCTTGGTGGTGATTCAGAATGCACACTTCTGAGGCCACGTTTATGTCTCTTAACTCTTCTAGGCCTGTTAGGAAAACGAGAATTATGAAGAATGGGTAAATGGGTATAGTTGATGAATGGTAAAGATTGTTTTTTTGAAGAGATAAATACAGAAGAAGATAGATTCAAAGTTGAATAATGAGTTGGTGTAGAAAGAAGAAGAGTTTTGGTATGGTGGTGAGTGGAAGAGAAAAAAGGGAGATGAAAGAAGAAGACAGTGAAAGCATTATAAGATAAGAGGAAGAGAAGGAGAAAGGTGAAGAAGGAAAAGGGTAAGTGATGAAAGAGAGAAAGGGAAGGTTTGGTAGTGTTGGAAATGGAGTGATCCATAATGAAGTAAAAGAGAGAAAAGGGAAATAGTTTGGTTCAAAAAAGAAGTTTGGTTGATTCGAGGTAGTTGTTGTGGTTGCAGAGAAAGTGGTAGAATGGTTAATGAAATGAAATAAATAAGGGAGGTACCAAAGGATGAAACAAGTATCTTCCCCTCATTGGTTTGAGAGATGGGTTCTGGTTTTGTTTTTAATGTAAAAAATTATAGCTATAATTTATCATATGATATATAGGTCTAGTGGTGTAGAGTTTCACTGAATCTCTAATACCATGAGTTTGATTTTTGAGAGCGATACTAGTTGGATGAGATACTCACGAAACTTCTTTAACCAAAAAGGTTATGAAATATATTTGGTAGTACAAAAAATATATAGATATAATTACCAGTATATTATATTGATTATTATAAAATATTTGATAATATAAGGAGAAAAATATAATATAAATTTTTTTCCTAATAAACTCGAAATTTGTTGACATGGCAAAAAATTTCACTATGAAATTGTCATGAAACACATCTGATGTTCCACAAGTTTGTGATTGCATGTATCACTAGCTTGTGATTGGTTCAAAAATATATTTAAGTTGAAAAATTAATAATTAATTATTTTTCTAACCGGAAATAATTGATGATACATGTAGTGAAAATGGGAGGATTGGCATGAGTGGTGTCTCTTTATATTAAAAATGTATTTGTCTAGTGATGTAATGCCTCGTTAGATCCTAAAAATGATCAAAAGGTAACTTGATTTCTGTAAGCAACATTTGTTATGAGAAATAGTCATAAATATAAAATAAGGGGATATCGTACCAAAAAACCCTCAATATATCTTCAACTACAAATACTAATGTATCCTCTATCAAGAAATGTGATATAGGCAGAGTTTCAACTTTCAAGTAATGTAATTTACTTTGAGCAAAAAATGATTAAAATAGAAAATGGATTTGAATAGTAGTGAGTTATTATGTGTTATTAAAATCAAACTACTAATATCTTCATCTTTAATTGAGCTATTTTAAATAATTAAAATAAAATTGAAGCTTGAATTTTGAAATAAGTGTATACATATTAAAATAACAATATTTTTATTATAAAAAGTAGTTTCTGATTTTATTATAAAATTTTCTTCAATTATTATTATTTCTAATATTTTTCTTTTGTCCGATATTTAAAAAGGACTCAACTTCCGTCTCACTCTAGAGTCTAGACTATAGAGAGAGAAACCCGCAACCATGTCTTTCGATGCCTTCTCCGTCGACTTGAACGTGAACTCCTCCTCCGACCACCACTTCGCCACCGCCTCCGACCACCACGACGATACCTACTCCCGATATGGAGGCTACTCTAGCTTCACTGGAGTTTTTTCATCAGACGGTGATATTGCCGTCGATCACACCGCCGCTGCGTCTCCGGAGATCTACGGCCTCAGTGATCAGAATCCTGGTTACTCTCAGTCTCCATTCGAATCGGTCATTGCAGAGAATGAAAATGAAAACGGGAACGGATACGGCGATGGTGACGACATTTTTGTCGCCGATGGTCCGGTACTTCCGCCGCCGGGCGAGATGGAGCCAGAGGAAGGTTATGTCCTTCGCGAGTGGCGCCGGTGAGTAATTTCAGTTTAATTTTTGTTTTGCTTGTTTAATTGTGTTTGTTTTGGTGAATTTGTTAGGTCTTGTTTGAATCTGCTTAGTTATGTGATGACTTTGATTTAATCGAGAAGTATATAGAGTAATTTCAGTTGAGGTTGTAACAGTTTGAGTTCATTTGATTTTTATTAGTATTGGATGCACTTACTAAGAAGAACTAGTGTCACATATTATGCTTATTAATTATGATTGTGTTCTCCCAGTTGAATCAAGGGGAATTAAATGGAAGCTTCAAATGTTGCGCATATTGCTTGTTAATATAAGTCGAAGTAAGGAGTTTATAGAGCATAAGTTTGACCTATGGCGAATAAGGTAAAAATCAAATATTATATTGTACCATAAGTCACTAGATTTAAGTCTATACCCTATTTAATTAATAATCTAAAAAATTGTAATAAGATTTTTCTCAAACACTGAAATAATTTGTGAAATTCATTAATTTCTTCAATCATAAATGTCTCCAAATTTTCATGGTCATGAAATATAAGTCATAAGGTGTTGTTAACTAGAATGAAGTTCAGCGTAATAGAAAAGACAAAACAATAGATATCTACAAGACCACACCATTTCTAGCAAATTCTTTGAATAATTCGATGGAGGAGAATAAACCTAAACTAATCAATTTCAAGTGAGTAATTGAAATAGACAAAAGAGTGATATAATTAAGGAAAAAAATATTTACAACTATTCCATAATGATGATACATGTTATAGAAGTAGAAGCCATTCAATTTAAAAGAAGAATATATACTCATATTTATAACAATATGTTTAAAATTCAAAAGAGGTAATATATCATGCTACTTATTTCTCTACTGTTAGATATTGTTATATTTTGTAATAGTGCTTGCTAATTCCCCTTAAATTTATTATAAAATTAAAATATTACACTAAGTAATTGATAATTTTAATGATAACAATAAAAACATAGAGAATAAAATTTTTAAGAAGAGAAATGAAAAATAATAAATTATTCATAAAAATATTAAAAATCTAATAAAAAGAACCATCAATTCTTATAGTATTTATAAAAAACCAGATGAAAATATATAGGTTATGGTTATAAAATTATTATAAAAGTAATCTATTGGGCCTGAGCCCATGTTGGCGTGAAGTTTACGACAAATTAAGCGTCATATTTACGTTCACTTGGCTTTATAAATAGTCGTTGGTGTTGCGTGTTGTGTTAGAGAGAACAGACAAAGAGAGAGAACTTGTGGCAACTCTATGTGTGTTTGTTTTGAAGCAATTGAGGAATTCCTTATTCTGTGTTTGTTTTGAAGCAATTGGTGACATTACTAAATATAGAGGTAATCCAATTCTTTTCTGGTGATTTTTCTTACCTATTTTTTTTCTCTTTTTTCTTTCTATTTCCTCCTTTTCAGTTTTAGTATTTCACTTGTTATTAGTAGTTGAGTTCAAGAATTTGCATCTTCTTCAAGCAATTCAAAATCCAAGAATCTTGAGGCAATTTCTTCCGTTTTGTCACGTTTCGTACATGGATTACATCTTGAGGCAAAGTTTATTCTATTCTTGATTTCCCGACAACTGTGAGTTGTGCATGTAATGAAAAAACTGATGAAAATTGCAATCTAGATAGAAGAGATATAATTCAATTTCTAACTCCTTATGTTGAGGCAATTCATGAAACATCACTAAATAGAGAGGTAATTCAATTCTTTTGTCGTTATTCTTGAATTTTTTTACTAATTGATTTGACCAAATTGACGTCTTTGTCAAGTAATTGAAAACCCTCAAATTCTAGAGTCACTTTTTGTACATGAGTTACATGCTTCACTTTGCTTCTTGCCTTTCTTGAAAATGCTTGAATCTTGAATAGATATTGCTTTTCTTAAAAATCCTTGAAACTTAGAATAAATATAGAATTTGATGAATTTGTGTCATACTCTGGCCATTTTTAAGTGCTACGAATTTCTCAGTTCTCTTTCTTTCTAGACTTTCAATCTTATTAACAAACTCTAATGGAATAACATTATCAATTATTAAAGAATGTTTGTTCTTGATGGGTTGAAATTGTGGTTAGACAATCTTTATTTGTGCACCGCAACTCTCTTCATCTTCTTGGTTCAAAATCCAAAATACACAAAATAAAAAATTGTTGGACCAATTGAGTAGTTTTGCCTATTATCATTCTTTGTTTGGCAATTGGTATTTTTTTTTTGTATTGCCTATTCCTTTGCTTTCTGCAATCTTAGCAATGGACTTTGTAATGGGGGATGATGGAGCCGAGATCATTAAGGTAAATGCCCAAATTTTGGATGCAAAATGAATGCATGAAAAGTAATGTAATTATGTGAGAATAATTATTTGGATGATGAATGATGTGTATATTTTTACAAAGTTTCCTGGATTCATCAAATATGTTACATCTTCATACAAATTTACCTCCCAATTTCTTATTCGAATGTTTAGTCTGATTAGGTTATTTTGTTTTTTTGCTAAGCATTTTCAAATCAGCACAATGAGTTGAGGTAGATAAGTAGGCACATCACATTATACTGATCGGAGGTTTTCGTCTTCAAAGACGAAGAAGTAAGTTATTTATAAGCTAAACATTCTATTCTTTTTATGGTGTATTAAGAGAGCACAATTAATTTCAGCTAACATTGAATTGTCATTGCTATAAAGCTTAGAGAAAAAGAATTTGATAATTGAGAATGGTGAAAATAAAAATTAAAGAACTTCCAGTTCATTTCATATAGATGTAATATATTAAATCTTAGAAAATTATTTAATAACTCATTTATATACAATGTTATTAAAACCATACTGGTTATCAAACCAGTTGGGTTTAGGGGGGTTTAGGGGGTTTAGGGTTTAGGGTTTAGGGTGTTGAGCTAGTTGGCAACAAAAAATGAAGGCTTTTTTGGTTTCCTAATACAGTCAAAATTAGCGAGGAAGCTGAGTGTAGTTTTTATGAGCAAATTCTGGCAGGAATTGATGGCTTTTGAAGGTATGCAATTGTAACTTTCTTCAACCTACCATCCACAAACAGATGGACAATCTGAAGTTGTCAACAGGTGCTTGGAGACATATCTTAGATGCATGAGTTCTGATACTCCACAGAATTTGTCCAAATGGATTCCCTTAGCTGAGTGGTGGTATAATACTACCTTCCACACTTCAATTCATGCTACTCCTTATGAAATTGTGTATGGGCAGCCCCCTCCCACTTACCTTCCTTATCTGCCAGGTGAGTCTAAGATTGAATTGATAGATAGAAGTTTGGCAAAGAGAGAAGAGATGTTGAAAGTATTGAAATTCCATCTAAGAAGAGCACAACATAGGATGAAGCAAGTGGCTGATAGACACAGAACAGACAGACAATTTCAGAAAGGTGACTTGGTGTATGTTAAGCTTCATCCTTATAGACAAACTTCAGTGGCTAATCGCATGAATGAGAAGTTGGCTCCAAAATACTTTGGTCCATTTGCTGTTGAAGATAAGATTGATGCAGTGGCTTACAAATTGACCTTGCGTTCAAAATGAATTATAGCCAATTTAACCTTCATGTTTTCAGGTGTATTATCTATCTGAAAATACATCTCACATTGGTATAACCATTGTTTCACGTTTTCACCATTAAAGCGTGGGAAATCTATTCTAGTTAACGTTGTTCCACAAGCATAGTGAGAAGTCTGGCTGTCACCTGAGCAAGAAACTCTTCTTGGTGGGATTTTGTTAGCTTTGTCTCCTTTTTCTGATAGATCTTGTTTCAGTGCTTCTGCTATCGTCTTCTTTAGGGATTCATTCAATGTCTTCTGAATGTTCCTCCCCAATTCCACCATTCGCAACTCCATTCTCTCAGCAAAACGAGTTTCTAAACGATCCTCCATTTCTCGCATCACTGCTTGATTTCTAGTGGATTCTACCATTTGCACCCAAGGAAGGAAACAACTCCTGATACCAATTTGATAAGGACTGAGTTTGTGAACTAAGAAACCTAGGTATTATTATTAATTCGAAGGATCCAAACAAGGAATAGGGAATTCAAGAAGAAGAAGGTGAACTCCGAGATTCTCTTATTACCGGAAGAAATTGAGTTACAAGAATGAAAAAGAAAGAATTGAGAGAATGTTGCCAAAAATGTTAACTAACTCAACAGAATGCCCAATCACAGCTTTATAGTTTCAGCTTTTATAAAAATAGGACACTTGGCAGTTTAACAGAATTAACTAACTAACTAAATGTTTATTCCTTATCACAAAGTTCAAAATAGAGAAAGGGAGAAGGTAGGTTATACTTGCATTATGTAATCATTTTTCAACCATTGTATCTTTTCATGCTTTCTTAATTGTATAAAATGAAACTTGTCTGTGGATCAGTTATTCTTGGCTAATCAAGAGAACTTTCACAAAGACGCCGACAAAGCTTATTGGAAAACAATTGCACAGCTCATTCCTCGCGAGGTACCCAACATTGAAAAGAAAAGAGGCAAAAGGGATCAAGAGAAGAAGCCATCAATTACAGTTGTCCAAGGCCCCAAGCCTGGCAAACCCACTGATCTTGCAAGAATGAGGCAGATACTATTAAAGCTGAAGCATACACCACCACCAAACATGATTCATCCACCACCTGCTCCTGCTAAAGAAACAGCTTCTAAGACAACTGGATCGGCGGCAGAAGGTGCACCTGCATCACCATCAAAGGATGCCACCTCTCATGGTGCATCGGATGAACTCCAGAAAGAAGCTTCTGCTACCGAGTCGCAGCCTGCTGCATAAATCTCCCTATCTTAGTTCTTTTTGGAAATCCTGCTATTAGTTTTTAATGCTTATTGGTTACATCTTATGACCAACATTTATATTTTGTAGGGATTAAATCCAGTATTGATAGTTATGCTATTGAGGATCTAATATTTATGGATTTAATGCATCCTTTTAAACAGAGTATTATCTGTTTGTGATGTCAAAGAATGTTTTTTCTTTTACAAGTATTGGGATTTTCATTGGTTTGTGTTTGATCCTAGTCTTCTTGCTGCTGGCTGTTTATTTTGATAGAATAAAATAAAACTTCAACTCCATTATTTAAATATGCAATTTCATGTGGCCAAGCACATAGTGCACCACATCTAATGAAGTGTGATAGTCAAAGAATCACGCTATAGTTGGCTTAAAATAAATGATGAAATGGTCAACACAACACTTCTTCCACTATTGTGTGCACTATGAAGTCCCTTACATTGAAATTTTCTAGAGGTGTATATTTTAAGAGCCACCTAGTGCATTGTATTTTCATCTGATGAGAAAGGGAGAAGGTAAATATATACAACTTTATCCACACAACTGAATGAGACGTAAATTAAAGTAGCGGAAATGTTATTTATAAGTGTGAAAATAAAAAAATAAGTTGATCCCATGTCATACTTTCCAAATTTGGTCCAATTAGTGGAAGATGGTTCCATTTCATTCAATTCCACTTCCATAATTTTCCATGGTTGCAAACACAGTCTCTCAGTCTATATTACATATTAGATGAATTTTATTCTTATATAAGACTAAAGAATCCATTGAACATTTTCAGTTGGACTACTTCTGACTTGTATTACAAGAAAACTCTGCTCTCCAATTTCCTATCATAAGCAATAAAACTAATACATAAATTTGAACCACACATGCAGCACTGGCATCAAATAAATAAATGAACAAGAGAAAGAAGATATATAATGATAATCTATAGTCACTCTCTTTTCCTTTTGCAATTGTGCAATTCACATGAGGAATAATTTGTTATAGCCGTCATCGCGCGGTCACCTGAGTAATACTGACAGATGAATTGCTAAACTGAGCGATTATAGAATCAGAGGGCGACTTCTTTAGAGACGACTCTCTTGAATCCATGAAGAATCCTGGTGCTGCAATTTGCTTGTCATTGAGCTGGATTTCCTTGGAGAGCATATCAACCACTTGGGTCATCAATGGCCTTCTACTTGCTACTGATTGTGTACAGAAAAATGCTACTTTGATGTACTTAATTACCTCTTTCTCGGGATATTCTTTCATTTCTGGATCTACAAGCTCCAACATTTTCCCCTCTTCATAAAGTTGCCAGGCCTGTTATAGCAAATAAAGATGATTATTATGGTCATTCCCAAGTTCCATATTGAGAATCGAAAACACATCTTGCAAATATTCGGTACAAGAAAAAACTTAGGAACGTTTACTTGGGCATGGGATATCATAACCAGTACCATGATCTAAAACAAATGGGTCAAGTTGCATTTATTTCCTTGCTCTACACTTCTACACATGGAATTGCGTATAATACTATCATGCCAACTTCGTGTCACTGCTTCTGACTGGTCAAAAATTAATTTTTATTTTATTTTCTTGATCAATCAGAGAGAGAGTGGCGCAGACCAACCGGAAATAACAGCAGACAGTTGGCACAGATGGTTATAGGTGGCCTTATTCCATGTGAAACAAGGTAGTCAATGGGAACTTGATCCATATGATTTAGGATTGAGAGAATTGATGAATAATTTAAGACATGATAGGCTAAATAATATTAATTTAGAGACTTAAAAAACATGAATTGTATAATAGTGCAAAGTAACTCCTAAAAATATTGAAATTGAGACTTATGTACCCATTCCAAGAACAATTTGTGTGGCTCTCCCCTGTTTGTCTTGGAACTGCTTTTGCCACTAATTATCTCAAGCATAAGAACCCCAAAGCTGTACACATCAGCCTTCATAGTTAATTGGCCACCTAACGCATATTCTGGTGCCAAGTAACCACTGTAAAAATGGAAAACAAAGACAGGGTACACTATGAATCAGTTTCATAATCCAAGTATAGATTCATTGAACAATTTTCATTATACATTCATCGGTTGAATCCATTTCTACGCAACCCCCTATAACATCACACTGATTAATATTTTTTTCCTAATGACTGATAGTGTTGCTGTTGGAAAACAACTAAAATAGCAAAAACCTTCCAAAACTTTTGCCAGAGGTAAAACATAAAAAATAACTACGAATCTGAAACGATACATACGTTGTTCCAGCGATTTTTGTGCTTATGTGAGTGATGTCATCTGGAAATAATTTAGCTAGCCCAAAATCACCTATTTTTGGATTGAAGTCTCTGTCAAGTAGTACATTACTAGCTTTAATGTCTCTATGCACAATATGTGGCACAAGTTCTTCATGAAGAAATGCAAGACCCTTAGCTGTACCGACACAGATAGCAGATCTTTTTTTCCAGTCTAGTTGAATGTTTGCACTCCTTGTGCCTACAAGAAGACGGAAAATGGAAAATAGTTTAGATGCATTTCTGGATCTTATAATTTGCACTGTATAATTCACACCATGCATTAGTCAAATTTACCAAGTAATGCACTATCAAGGCTGCCATTTTCCACATGCTCGTAGACTAACGCCCGACTTGGTCCTTGAACGCAGCATCCAATCAATTCAACAAGGTTCGGATGCTTAACATTTGACAAAGTCTTAATTTCGCTTAAAAATTCACCGACTCCCTGCTTTGAACTAGCTGAAAGGGTTTTCACTGCCACTTGCCTTCCATCTTTTAAGGTTCCCTGACAAAGTTGCAATCAAGGTATTTAGATCGCCCGAAAAATCAATAAGTGCATGAAAATGTTAAATATGCCTCGACCTATCCTTGTGTTTTTTATTTCATGAAATAGAAAAGAATGAAAGTATTTCTTTCTTGATTCCAAAGTGATAATTATGTTGTGTTTGCATAACCTTGAAGTATTGCTTGCATACAAATCATAAGAACTCTTTAACCACACCTTTTAGGAATTTGGTAGTGTTTAATTCTGGTAGTCTTATCCTAAAGTATGAAAGTATGACACCGAGTGCCTACTAATTAAGGTTGTCGGAGATATTTGAACTTGAAAAGCTAGAAGCTGAACAGTGAACGGTGCACCAGAATTGAAGTCTTCATTTTATGGAGTCGATAAATAAGACAATCAAATATTTAAGCAAACGTTAGAACTATATTATAAGCATCAATACCTTGAAAACAGTTCCAAAACCTCCTCGTCCTATCTTATTGCTCAAATGATAATTATCGGTTGCTGATATCAGTTCTTTATCAGAGAAATGCCTAACATTATTTAGGGGATGGCCTGTGCAACAAAGGAATCCAAGCATAAGAAAAAATATCTATGTATACTAATGTGAAATTCAAATTGGCAATAAAGGATTCCGAGGTGGTTTTTTTTTTCAGTTTAAGAATAATTAACAATCAACTAGTTAAAGAAGTTCGAACACTATGGCTTACCGAGAAAATCATTTAAACCAATGATCAAGCTACATGATTTATGTACAGTCTCGACACAGATAAATGAAAAACTAAATTGAACACAAGTAAATGAAAAATGAAATTGAACAAAAAATTTCACATTGTTGAAGCCCAAGTGAAAATAAGTAACCACCGAATCCTCACCATGAATTTCTTTCGGGGTATGAGAAGAGCTCGTGTCCTTCTTCGTACTCGTGGATCGAAAGCAGCAACAAGTCATATTGGTCCTGCTGCTATATAACTGCTATAATATGCAATCTGCATTACATAAAGTTGTCGGTTAGAGGCAAAGCCTTGCAAAGGCTTGATAACTCAATTGGAGATTAAACCTCATTTTCTTGCTCAATTGGAGATTAAACCTTATTATTGCTTAACTTTAGAATGGAAAAAACATGCATAGTGGTTTATAATCAAAGAGCCAAGCACAAACTTGTGAAGGATAAAAGCCAGATTGCAAAAAAAATTATTTCTTTTTTCTTGGGTCTTGTAGCTGAAAACCCGAAGAGGCCGTGCACCTCGCTGGCTAGTCCAAATCTGAGTCAGCCATAAGGGTCTGTTTGCGAGTTGAATTTTGGAGGGAAAGAAAGAAAAGACTTGGAGACATGAAATTCACTTGGGAGAAGGATCTGAAGCCTTCCCTTTCTCTTATTTCCCCCAAGAACTCAACTCGCAACCAGACCCTAATCGTCAAATGAGGGCTACATAGCTCTCCCTACTTTCTCTAATTCTATAAGGAACAAACAACTGAACCTTGGAGGAAGGAACAAACATAATGATACAAGGAACAAAATAATGATACAAGGAACAAACAACTAGGTTTAGCATCACACAATTCAAGACAAAAACAATAAAACTCAAAAAAACCAAAGACAGGAACCCTCTAGTGAAAATTTTAAAGCAAAACATAATGATACAAGGGATTGAGAAATTGATACCTGGTTCAGTTGATAAGAGAATTAAAGTGGAAGCAAAGTTGTAACACTTTTAAAGTTGAATTCAAAAGCACATAGCCAAAGGAAGATGAATTTCATATTAAGCCATTCTATAATTGATTTTTGTAATGGAATGAACGCGTTGGTTGGTATTTTATTGTAGCTTATAATAAGAATCAAAGTCAAACTCATATTTATGTTCCCATTGTTGCACTAAAATGACACTTTCTGTTTTTTTATTGTTCTTGTTCCTGTCAAAGATATCATAAGTATATAATGTGATTTTTACTTCTTTTTAAATCTATATTGAATGCATGTGTAAGATTGGAACGTGAAGATAACACGTGTTGCTCATATAATGAACTTAAAACTTAAAGCTCCATATTTTTTGCATGCAAAGTTTGGTTTTATAGAATAAAATAATTTCAGTTTAGTTTGCAAAAAATATTAAAAATCGGTAAAAGAGAATCAATAAATATATTTTTTAATAATAGTTATATACTTGCTTCAAGTGCTATATGCTTAATTTCTCTTATATAGATGAAAAATATTCGTTAGGAGAGTTAATCCCACATACCTATAGATATTCTCAATTCAGATAGAATTGATTCCAGTATAAAGATACATGTTGCAAACAAAAAAATGGATGCTATCTTCAAAGTTTTACAAATGTAAAATTCTTTAAAATGAGAAAAAATGTTTATATGTCTTCAATATTGGTAGAACTGCTAGAGTCAGCTTCCAAATTCAAGTCTATCTACATATTGTCACCCACCCCTTAAAAGGGACAAAATAGTTGACTATAAACAAAAATAAGGAAGATATCTATGAGTGACTATGCTCATAACGCTTTTTATATACTAGCAAGTTATTTGTGCATTAGGAGGCAATATTTTTTGGTCACATGATTAAGAATACATATTACACAATAACTTGAAAAAACTAAATTATATCTTTTAATTTTCACTATTTAAATATGTAAAGTAAAGTATGATCATGATCGCAGAATTAGTTTTTTTCATTGTTGGTTTTGTATTCTTTTCAAAAAGAATGTTCAAGTTAATGTTAAGTTCAATAGCATAATGTCATGATGCTGATTGCATGCATTAATGTTATTTTAATTGTATCTGTGTTAGTCTACTTATTCACAGTATTTTTTGGTAGAAAAATTTCTTCTTTCAAAGTTTCAATATATTTCTTTTGTTGTATGAAACTACTTACTTTTTTTTATAGGAAAAGTAGGTATTGAATTACGATAATCTATGTTGCATCTGTATAGTTTTTTGTACTACCAGTGATATTTTTTTATTTTTTTGAGCAACGACCTAATCCTTTTGGGTTTGTGGTTACCCCTGCCAACAAGTGTTGCTTTCAGAAATCGAATCATCAACTTTGGGTACTTTCGAGGTTAAGGATAGAGGCTATCTTTTTATTTCTTTAAAAATTATTAACTTCTGTTTTAATGCATAAAAAATAATAAGGGTTTAGTGATTGTTTCACTATTAATCTATTTGTAAGATATGATAGAATTTTATAAAATATACGAACTAAAATTCAATATATTTTTACTGACACAAAAGAAGAAGAAAAAGCTATCATCGGTATATCAGATAAATAACCACATACACTAAATACAAATCTATAATTGGGAATTAAAACTTGCAATTATAATATTTGAAATCACCATAGACATATTCAACCGTCAAGAAACATAAATTTGTATACAACAATGGGAAAAAAGCAGATGTCCCAAAAGGGTCCTTAGCCAAAAAAAAGTGATAAAAAATAAACAATTATTCAATGCTTTAGGCCGTTTACAATGTACCATCAAATCAATAATGGACATTGGTATGTTTGATTATTATTTTTGGATAAATTTTCATGTCTAACATGTTTTAAAATGGACTAACGAGCTTGTAGGCCCGTCGACAAGCATAATTAAAAAATAAAAATCCATAAATAAAATAAAAAGGTTATAGATAAAAAATAAAAAAAGTCTTGATATATATTAAATTGAATAAATCTTATTACATAACATTTTTTATTAAAACATGAAATCAATATTATACTATAATTTATTTGAACTTTAAATTTTTTTACATATGTCTGAAGGTCACTTATATTATCTAATAGAAATGTCCCGGATAAACGAGTCAGACAACATGACAAATAAAATAAATTTATATATTCTACCCATAAAAATTATGGGTTATACAAGTCGGCTTGCGAATATTGCCTGTTTTATCATCTATACTTGGAGCCCCACAGAGCGAAGTTAGCTTCACTTCCAACACGAGACATCATTTGGCTCCTTGATTGAGAGTCAACATTGAAGTTAGCCCCACACATAGCCCCCTCACTGTCAATCCTAGGCATTGCTTTCATCTTCCTTGTTGGATGCTCAAAGCTCATTAGACCATGCTCACTATGGAACATACACCCTGCATTTCCAACACCAATTATTCATCAACTTTCAAACAAAATTAGGGTAAATTATACTAACATCTATACATATTTAGCTTAATAATACTTAACCTCTTTTTAAGGTTTATGTTGTTGTTATTAATCCTTGTTGAGGTTGAACTTATTATCATGTATTATTTTCTTACAAGTTACAAGAATACAAGTTATAATATACATTTTAAGGGTGATAGGTTTAATTTCTACAACAAGAGAGGTCACAAATGTATAATTAAATTTAAGAATGAAAATAGAGTTGCATCATTGGAAGTGATTTTGATTTAAATTATTTAAATTATTAGAAAATGTAAACAAATATAAAATAATCAATAAGACCCATTTAAGAACAAAAAATATGTTACACCATTATGGATACTTCTTAATGCTTAGTTAATTAACATACCAGTTGGGAATGGTGCAAATGATTTAGCACAGCTTGCTTTTATAAGATCCATATTATCAGCAATAGCTAATGAACCATCAGCTGCAATACCCCAATATAGTCCAATTTGTCCATCACAACCCTACTCAAAACATAAAAACATCAACATCAAACATTTGAATCATTATCAAACCAAACTTTGTTTTAATCCTTTTCTATTGTGTTTTAAGAAATGAGAAAAACTCGTATCGAGACGCATGTAACACGTCATATTTAAAAATAATTACATTTTATGGTTTTGATGTTATCATTTAAGATTAAATTTAATAATAATTAAAATATTAATATATTGTCAGGATTTTATCGAGTATCTCTAAATGGTTTCGTCTCCAAACGAGTCTTTCTCGAAACAAATAAGAGACTTACAGATGCAGCAAAAATTGTTTCAGCCTTGTTGTCATAAATGATAAATCCAAAACTCCCTTCAAGTTCCTTAAGGACCTGATCAGCTGGGTAAGGACCCCTATCCCTAAGTGTCCTATAGGCTTCAGTGATAAACATGGCCTCATTGGTTACCTTTGATAACCCATATTGCTTGTTCAGTTTGTTAAGGTTGTGAAGGCTACCCATGAAAACACAGTATATGTTCTCCACACCACTAAACAACCTGTGTCACATATTTTATGTATCTACATTAGTGCACAATAAACATAATTATACATATAATATAATTAAGTTATCGGGAATAAAGTATTTCCTCCGACCAGTAAGAGTATGACATATGTACTGTTTTGTTAGTTTTTGAAATATTTTCTAGAAAATATGATAAAATAGGACATGTTATGATTTTAGTGACGGGAGGATATAACTTATCTCCTTATACCCGAAGATATTTTATTCTTATTTATGTCTAGGCATGCAATTAAGAAGGATAGTGTACAATTTTTTAACAAATGATCCATCTGTTAAGTGAAACTTCAGTGCACTCATATCAAAGGTAATTAACCAAATGAGTTTTCTTGTTTGTTTCAAGTTTAAGATCTCATTAATGAAAAAATAGAAGGCTTTTAGTGATAGAAAAATGGTATATTTGATTATATTATAAAAGTAAAAGCTGTAGTTTGCTATAAAAATATAATTTTTGAGTCCTTAATAAGCCATATTTTGACATACCTATGATGAATGAAGGATTTGTTTAAACTGGAATGAGCTAATACAGCATCATTTCCAAAGCTCATGTAGAAAGCATTGGAGGAATTGAAAGACATAAAATCTTGAAGAATTTCATGAGGAAGCTTATGCTTAGTGGATGAATTCAATGAAGCTGGACTATTAAGCTCTTTGGGTGCACTCACCAACTTCTCCTTGAAAATTCCCAACATCTTTCAAAATAGAAAATAGCTGCAAAAACAACACAATTTGTGTAAGCTTTTTGAACAATGAAACATGATCATGCAAATGAAAAAAATCTAAAGAGAAAGGAATGAATGATACCACAATTAAAAGAAATCCAAATAGATTCAGATATAATAGAGAATGAGATTCAGTGATATGAAAAATGTGTCATTGGGGGTGTATATATATAGAAGCAATGTGGAGAATAAAGAGAAACGTGGCTATGCTATCTGTGAAAAGTATTATAACTTTTTCATTTGTTTCCTTAAAAACTAAAGCAATATACTACTTTGCTAACAAATTTAGAGTATCATGAAGTCTTAATGAACAAGAAAAAAAAAATGGGGTTATGGAATAATATAGTCCTAATTTCATATCCCGATTCAATGAAAAAATATCATTTACTTAAAAAGAAAAATTCTTAAAACACAAAATAAAATTTTATATTACTTAGACTATATTAATTGACTAAAGATATAAAAATATAATAATTTTGAGACATATTATCTTTATACGATTTAGACAGTAAAAAAAAAAAGTATATATATCTAGTAGTGATGAGTTGGACGTGAGTCTTATCCATATGAGTATGATAACAATCCGACTCAGCCAAACACTTCCAAAAACGCGTTCTATTCCACAAGTATTAGCCAACTTTACCATATTTGTGAATATCCCATTCTCATTCCATGTGTTTCCCAAATATATTTATGAGCTCTATTACACTTGTTGAAGCGATCCTCTCACTCAAAAACCATACCCAAATGTTTATCATTCAACAACAATATGTTAAAAGGGAGATTCTCCAACCTTTTATATTGCTTAGCTCCTGAAAATTCATTATAAAACTCCCACATATCATTATCATTGGTGTCAACTACAATCGTGATTCGATAGCTCTGATTATATTAGAATGACTAGACCTAAACGATGATGTTGTCCAAGCTTAATGGGGAGTTAACTTTTTAAAATAAATTAAAAAAATTGAAGTAAAGTATCTATTATTTGGTACAATAGTCGAGTTCTTTTTTATTATTGAACTCTTTAATACTAGAACATGAGGATAATGAGAATATTTTTAATTTTTTTATTAAAAACAAACTTAAAATCATAGTGGTTATTTTTTTTGGTCATGTGTACTAATCAATCTTCATCATGGAGAGTATCTTCGTCCTTATTACAAATGATTTGAAATATTGGAATTTAAGGATATGAATAAATTCTTAAAATTTTAATTCATTGAATTCAAGGGAAAAAAATTGGACGCTTAATTCTTTTTTGGTAACACTTGTCAAAATCTTGTATTAGAGAGGATCTTCAATCCATTATAAATAAGTAATTATATTAATATTGTAGAATTGAATATATGAACTCATAAACCTTGACTTTAATATATATGTTTTTATTTTTTATATTGGTTTTAACAACTAATTGTGTTGATCCCAAAATATAAATAAAATAAGCCAAAAATAACATTTTTAATTCAAAACACCTTATGTAAGTTATAAAAAATAATAAAAGAAAGACGATAACAACTTATCATATTTTTTAATTTGAAACTTGCATACTACTCAATACAACAATAAATAGATTTTCTAGCTTCTTATTCAAAATACATATAAAGAAAATATTAGAGAGAAACACTAGAGAATCGCAAAGGGATAATTCGAAATATTATGGCTCATATCTTCCTTTTTCATATAATCTCATTCAAGCATAGCCATAAGGTGTGCTGATGTCATATGTATGTATTTTCTCTTTTTATCCTTTCTTTTGTTTATTTATTTAAATTAAATAATTTTATCTTTACAATTAATAATCAATACTTTATTTGTTATAATTATAATTAAATAATAAAACTTTAATAATTACCATTTTTAAAAAATAAATAATAATTAAATAAGTACGCTTTATTTTAAACATATATTTTCTATGTAATAGTTCATTTTCACCATTTTTTTTTTTAATAAATGAAAAACCTTAAATTAATTGGTTCTTTTTATTACATTTTACCCACTTTAATTTAATAGTTAGAAATTAAATAGCAACAATATATTAAGGATTGATATGATGGTATTAATTAAAATCATATTTGACACCTTTTTATTTAAGAAGCCATAGCAGACATAATGTCGTATTTCACTCGCTTGGAATAGGTGAACAAATGATGATAAATGGTTAATAATCTCTTTAAACTTAATCATAAAAAAACCTTTTATGATTGAAAATTGGATGTGATTATTATTATGATTTATTTCCTTGAAACGTGGTAGCAAACAAATTGATATATTCATTCTCTTTAGGTAAGGATGACAAATTACGTTAAACATTGTTTCTTCTCTTCAAATCTTAAAATAAAACACAAACAACAACATATTTTTCTACTCATAAATATATTGTCTTGATTTCTTATTACTCATCATATGTATGAGCAAGATATGATCTTCTTAAAAATAAAAAAATAAGTTTTTCCTTTATAAGTAAATAAATAATCGAACAAATGTAGAGTTTAAACTAGTTCATACAATTAGTGAGAGTATTGTCAAGTACGAGTGAAAAAT
Source organism: Lupinus angustifolius (assembly GCF_001865875.1). NCBI lineage: Eukaryota > Viridiplantae > Streptophyta > Magnoliopsida > Fabales > Fabaceae > Lupinus > Lupinus angustifolius. Next base: position 1,014,072 of record NC_032024.1, read on the forward strand.
ATCCTAATGCATTATCTAGTCCGATCCATAATCGACTCATGAATCCAGATATCAAACTTAAGACCAATGCGTTCCAAAAGTGAGCATAAACAAAGTTTTCAACTTTTTACCACAAAAAAGAAGTGATGACTCCATACCATAAGTAATGAGATATGACCAAATTGATCATATAATATAATTCATTTTACAACACTTTAACTACTTAACCAACTCAAATAGATAAAATTGTACTCGTGCAGGATAAAAACTTGTTTAAATAGCCAAATATCATAGTTGAAGTGTTTTGCAGACAAAATTCAATCATGCTCAACACAAGGATCATATTGAGGGAATTAGACAACATATGATATCCATGCTCAACGTCTGAGCCACTCTCAGCATAGTTAGACTCTCGCTCAGTGCAACTTTTGCGCTGAGCGTATGAAACAAGGAATTAAAACATTTCTTCTATATAATTTTTTCGTTAAGTGCACTTATCTGCGTTAAGCACAAAAGGGAGGTGCAATCAATACCAGAGTTGCGCCTAACCCAAGTTGGTGCGGTGAAAGGTCACATCTAGCTAGATGAAGAGTTGCGCTAAGCGCACACGCGGTGTGCTAAGCATAGGAGTCAGCATGCAGATACTATTTAAAGACTTCAAACTCGAGTCATTAAACGCACTTGATACATTCGAATTGTAATACTATTATTCTAAGTTTTTATAGAGTTTAGCTCATTTAGATCGTGAGAACTAAGTGTAAGCACTATATGAGTTAATTTATGCTCACTTGTGAGCGGTTCTACAACTTCATGAGTTGTGTATTGTCCATATCTTACTTGTATTGTGTGACCATGAGTAACTAAATACTCTCTTGTTGGGATTGAATGTAATACAAGCTTGACGTATATTCCAATTTATCAATATTAAATTAATGGAGTTTTGATTATTTTAAGTTCTTGCGTGTACTTAATGTTTGATTTATGTTTGATCATCTTATTGAATGGTTCTTAAATAGAATGTTTAGTCTCATACTTATATAATTTTGAATTTGCATAACTCTAACAATTGATACATTTCTAGACATAGACTTATATTGACTTGTCATCTCATGCAAGTTAATTTGTTGGTATCTAGATATAGAACTAATTCTATAATTTTATAACTTGTAAACTTGTTGTAATAGACTAGTAGGCATGAAGATATGTTTAATGGTTCATATAACTTAATCTTATTAAGCTAGACTACTAGACATAAAGATAATTTAATAAGGTATTGATGTAGTCCAAAATATTGCCGAATAATGAAACTTAAAGTATTTACATTGGATAATGAAACTTTTATTATAATTTATCTGCACTCACTATTTTACAATTTATTATATTTATCTATAGATTAAGAATATATATTATTTTCCACTACATTCTCAAACCATCATTTATTTATTTATATATGAGTCTCACAATTCGGGTAATGCAAGTTGAGGTTACTTGAATAAGCAAATTATCTATTTTCTATATAAGAAAAAAAAATTTTTTATGACATATGTCACTCCCTCGATCAAATTTTTCCTCCAAAATATATTTATGATATTTCTATGTATCTTCCTATATTGCATCTTCCTTCTTATATAGTGTATATTTTAATACTAATAATTGATTATTTTATTTGTTTTTAAATTATATTTACTAGCGTGTTGACATGCACTGTCATGTCTGTCAACCCACTTTCCTATCGTTTGTAATCTATAGTTTGTATTTTATAAATTCAAATATAATTTTTTGCGCTAAATTTACAGCTGAATTTATTCAATTGGTCTAATATTCAATTTTTTAAATACACTTTTAAAATAAGAAGATAATAAAGATAAAATAAGAAAATAATATTATATGGTTTTTTGGTAGAAATAAAAAGATATTGAGGGCAAAATAAGAAAACACAAATTACACCATGATGGGTGGTTATTTTGTATTTTCCCTTTATTAATAGTATAGATATTAAATGTTATTTGAATCCTTTTTCATATTTCATTTACTTCTCTCTCCAGCTTTGTTTCATCTTCCTCTTCTGTTATCATCTTTTCCATTTTGAAAGTTAGAGACATTAGCTTTATAAAATTATTACACAATATTAATATATGTATATAATAAAATTAATATTTATATGATTTTAAACATATGTCAAAATCAATCAATCTCATGCAAATGTATAAGTAATATATGATAATGTTACAAAAAAATTATCATTTAATATATATGCATAATGTTAAAAATAAGAATGACACACATACAATTAATGTGCTTGTAGTGTATAGTTTGAATGTAACTACAATGACAAATAGCAAATAAAAATGAAAAAAGAAAAGGGTAAAAAAGACAAGAAAAGTAAAGGGGCATTATGAATTCCAAGAATAAGAAAAAGTTGATAAAAATAATAATAGTGAAAGTAAAATGTAGAGATAAGAGTGGAGTGAGGGTATAAAACACAGGCCAGGCTGTAATGACGGGAGACCCTAGAACTCAAAAACATGAGAGGCAAACAAATTGTGACCAATGAGAACCCTCCTATAGTTAGATATTTCCATATTAATTAATTATTTATTTATTTTTGTATATTCTATCTTTAATCTAAACAAACAGAATATAAGTTAGTTGGTTGTATTCAAATACCATCAAAGAGAAAGAGAGAGAGAGAGAGAAAGAGAGAGAATGGGGGTAAGTAGAGAAGATCAAAGAGAAGGTGTTATGGCAGGAGATTTCTTCTGGTCATATACAGATGAACCTCATGCTTCACGACGTCGTCAGATCCTCTCTAAGTACCCTCAAATCAAGAACCTCTTTGGTCCTGACCACTCTGCTTTCTTCAAGGTTTTATTTTATGATTTCAATGCTTTTCTTCTGCATTGTTCATCATTTCATTCAATTTCGTTTCTTGCAAAAAAAAAATTAATTTTTTGGGTCTAGGTATTATTGTTTTCATCTGGGTCAGTCACTGACTTCGGATATCGTAATATTATGGTTTTGGGAGTTTTCGAGTGTGCAACTGCATTGCCACTACAATTGCGGCTGTATTAGCCGCATTTTTTATGGTTAACCGCAACTGCTATCGCGACCGCAGTTGAAATGCTTGGTTCTCATTATCATTGTTAGATCTATTGCAATTTTATTTATTTATTTTCGTTTTTGTGTGTTTTTGTATATTTATTTCTCATTTAATTTCATTCATTGCTATGGTCATGGATTTGTGCTTTTCTTTTATTGTTTTGGTTTGTTGATGTGTAAAAGATTGCACTCACTTGTGCATTGCACTTTTTGAAACTGAGGCACAGGTAAATCTGCAATTTAGTATTTTATACCTACTAGATCTCTTCAGAAAATTGCAGTTGAGTAAATTTTTCTATCGTGATTCACATTTTGGAGGGTACTTTTCAAATCTTGCTTCTGTTAAAGTAGTTCCTTTTCATTCTGGTATACTTGTTTAAGAAAAGTAATGTTAGCACTGGCTTACTTGATCGTATGTATACATTTCGGTTTCATTCTTCGGTGTGATTTTTGCATAATGTTATGAATTGAGGATAGAGATTTGACATGTACTTTTTCCTAGTGTGTGTGTGTGTAATGTGTTTAAAATTTTGTTCCTGCAGATTTCTATAGTTGTTTTGCTTCAGCTTGGTACTGCTATTTTGCTTCGAGATGCTGGCTGGCTGAAGATGCTTCTAGTAGCATATTTTTTTGGCTCATTTCTCAACCACAATCTCTTCTTGGCTATCCATGAGCTTAGTCACAATCTTGCATTCTCAACTCCGGTCTACAACCGTTGCCTAGGGATTTTTGCTAACCTCCCTATAGGTGTACCGATGTCTGTAACTTTCCAGAAGTATCATTTAGAACATCACCGGTTCCAAGGCGTGGATGGCATTGATATGGATATCCCTAGTCTCACGGAAGCACATATTGTGACTAATGTTGTGGCAAAAGCCATATGGGTCCTCTTACAACTCTTCTTTTATGCTCTAAGACCTTTGTTCCTTAAACCAAAGCCTCCTGGTTGGTGGGAATTCACCAACTTGTTTATTCAGATTGCTCTTGATGCTGCAATGGTTTACTTTTGGGGTTGGAAAGCACTTGCCTATCTGATACTTTCCACATTCGTTGGCGGCGGTATGCATCCGATGGCTGGTCACTTCATCTCCGAGCATTATATCTTCACTCCAGGGCAGGAGACATATTCTTACTACGGACCTTTCAATCTTCTGACTTGGCATGTGGGTTACCATAATGAACACCATGATTTTCCTAGAATTCCTGGGAATAAGCTTCACAAGGTTAAGGAGATTGCTCCAGAGTATTATAATGATTTAGCATCCTATAAATCTTGGAGCCAGGTCATTTACATGTATATTATGGATAGAACAGTTGGACCCTTCAGCAGAATGAAGAGAAAGCCTACTAAGAAAGCTGAATAGAGATACCCCCTTCCATTCACATCATCATTTGATTTTTTTAATCCTTTGTGATGTCTCCATTTTATGGATTTTCTTTATGAACCTGACTTTTGACAATTTTATATGTAACAGAAGAATGTATTGTAATTTTTGTTTTTACTTAAATAGCAAGACATTTGTTCATTAGCTAGTAGTTGCGAAACGTATACTGTTTTTCATTTGTCTCATTCACTCTGGTATAAATACCTTACCGGCCTGTCTCATTAAACCAGTTAAATTGGAAAATAGCAATCGATCAAACTGGAAAATATCGTTCTAACCGTGTTGTTCGGTATCTATCAAAACTGGTTCTGATATGAATTTTTTTCATATTTTTGAAACTTTCATGGATTTGGTTTCACCTACACATATATGCTAAGAAAAACTTACAAGGTACATTTTTTATGCCATTGTTGTTAACAAATGTTGTCCATGGATTTAGCTAAGTTTTACACTGGAAGCTGATTGCCACCAGTCCATTACAGACATGACAAAATCCTTCAAAGTCATTAAATTTTCTTGTTGGATTCTCAGGTAAAGTTCAGAGAGGTGCATTATTGGCAACTGAACCAAATTATTAGATGAACAAGAGAAATACAATTAGTATGTCCAAAATCATTAGATTTTTAGGTGTTGCCCATTTCTCTCAGCCAAACTCTAAGTAACCTAAGACCAATAAAGGATCATTCCATTATAGAATCAAAGACTTTCAACATCAATTTTAAGCTAGCTCCATAAACTTTGAAATTTTCCTATGAGGGGTTACTTAGTTACAATCATCTTCAACAAGTTGCTGTGGTGTAGTGGTTATCACGTTAGTCTTACACACTAAAGGTCCCCAGTTCGATCCTGGGCAGCAACAGTAGTTTTTTTCCTTCTGAGTTGAGACCTAAGGAATGTGTTTATTTATGTATTCCAAATGAAAGAATTATAATGGAAAGGTAGAAAGAAAGAATAGTTCAACAGAACAAATTATTGAAGAGACAACAACAATTGTAAGTGAATATATATAATAATAATACTACTATTACTAATGGAAATTATTGAAGAGAGAAGAACTGTGTTTTTATTTATTTATTTTGTATTAAAGTTGGTTTAGCCCAATTGTTATTTGTAAGTTTCAAGAGAGCATATTAATAATTATTTCTTACTTTTTTATTGATTGATATTAAAATCAACTTGGAACGACTAAGAACTAGATATCTAGCAGTTCACATCCGTAAGAAGCATTTCGACTTGAACGAGTTAAGTATAACATAATGACTCAACTAATTGAATCTGTTGAACTCGACAATTTCATTCGTTTTTTAAATAGCGTCAAAATAAAGTTGTTTTGAGAGGAAAAAATATGATATTTTCAACTTATATTTGATAGTATTGTAGTTATGTTTATTATTTAATAATTTATGTTGTAATAAAATCTTAATTTTTATTTAAGTTTTAAATTTAATTGTGTTTTTTGTTGCAACTAAAACATACAAAATTTATGTTTTTGTTGATAATGTTTTTAGCTTATCTGTAACATTTTATTGTAATAAAACATTTCTCTTTAGTTGTTTAATTTTTTGTATTATCAAATGTATTCTCTCACTCTTTTGAGAAAAGAACTTTTTCTTTCGGGGTGCATAATTGTCTCTCTAAGGAGTCGAACACTAGACATTTTGGAGTTAGCTGTTTAATTGAGTATTTGTATAATGATAATGTTTTTAAATTTAAAATTTAAAGATATTAAATAATATTAGCTAGTATTATGAATTTTTTAATGTAAACCGATTCAATGAGTCCGACCAGTAACTAGTTAATCCAACCGATGACCTATTAACTTGATATCCTAATAAAGTTGAACAGAAAACTGAAAGTTTGAGTTTAATAATATCATTTTTTTTTATCTTTATTTTACATGATTTTGTAATTATCCATTTAAAAAGGAGAAAATTCAAAACAATTGATATTCAATTCCTCTATAAATGAATTTAATAAAATAGATCCATAATAGAAAGAAATATAAAGATCTCAACAATAGGGAAGTAACAATATAGTATACCTATTTTAAGGCAACCCTCAAGTAAACCATTATCCTAACAAAACCACATTCTTAATTCTTAGAATTTGAAATGTTTAGTTTTGTGGTGAAAACTCAGTTTTCGTTTAACCATTGAAACCAGAGGTGTTTAGAAACTTAGGGTGGAAGAAAGAAAATGGTTACACATCCCACAATTTGTATCATTCCATATGTTATTGACTTATGATTAATCAAAAAAATATATTTAAATTAAAATCTAATTATATAACGGTACCATACATTTTAGACATTTCAGAAACTTAGGTTGGAAGAAAGAAACTAGTCAACATGAAGGACCAGACATATTTGTTTACCAAAACAAGGCACTGATACACACGCAAATAGCGATACCGTCATTACCACCAATACACGTTTCGTAACCGTTTTCTTAGGGTAACCCATCATTTCCCACCTCACCCTCTATAAATACCTTCATATTCCACACTTTTCAATTCACCAAGCAATTCCCAATTCCCAATTCACAACAAAACCTAAAACCTCACCTCCTTCATTTCGATCATGGCCTCCGAAGTACCCGCTACTCAACAATTCGTATGTTCCTTTTTCATTTTTACTTTTATTCTTTATGTTACTATTGTTGTAATTGTTGAATTTAATGATTTAAATGAAGGTGTTATGGTTTTAGATATTGTCTAATTTGATTTGATTGAATCAATTGAATTGATTTTAATGAATATGATTCAATTTGAAAGCATGATAATAAGAAAGAGCAGCAACAATTCAATTTAATTTGATTGAGTCAATTGAATTGGATTCAATTTGAAAGGTTGAGAACAATGATGAACAAAAACAGCTACTCATGTATTTTAGGATATCTATTTTTCTAATTGAATTGAATGATTTGATTGAATTGAACGAAGGTTTTGTGGTTTCAATTTTCATTTACCTTTTTAAATTGACTTAATTGAATGAATTGGATTTGATTTGAAAGGTTGAGCAGAATGAAGAACAACAACAACAGCAACAACTCAAGTATCTGGAATTTGTGCAATTTGCCACGATCCAAGCTCTGATGCACGCTGCCATTGTCTACACCTATGCCAAGGAACGCTCTGGTCCACTCAAATCTGGCGTGGAGTCAGTTGAGGAAGCTGTGAAAACAGTTGTGGCTCCTGTCTACGACAAATTCCACCTTGTCCCTGTAGAGCTTCTCAAATACGCGGATCGCAAGGTTGATGAGTCGGTTTCTGAGATCGATCGCCATGTCCCAACTAATGTCAAGAAGGCCTCTTTCCAGGCTCGTTATGTTGTCTCTGAAGTCCGTCGCACTGGTGTGGTAGATACTGCTTCTGGTCTGGCAAAGACCGTTTATGATAAGTGTGAGCCAAAGGCAGAGCAGGCTGCGGTGTCGGCTTGGAGAATGCTGAAACATCTGCCCTTGTTCCCTAAGGTGGCTGATGTCGTGTTGCCCAAGGCAGCTTATTGCACCGAGAAGTATAACGAGACAGTTGCTTTGTCCGCAGAGAAAGGTTACAGGGTTTCTGCTTATCTTCCATTGGTCCCTACTGAGAAGATTGTCAATGTGTTTGCTAGTGCATGATTTGATTTGTGATATCAAATTCTCTGTTTCAGTTTCGTTGGTTTATTTCTTTGGGAGTTTGGTGTTGTTTGGGGAGTTTGGTGTTGTTTAGGGACTTTGGTTTCGAGTCATAAAAGCATAAAGGTGATTATTTGTTACTAGTACATGGAGTATAGCCATGTACTATGAATGTTTTGTTGTGTAAATGGAATTTTTGGTCAAGTTTACTATATGTAATATTAAGACTTTATAAGTCATGTCTTGTGTTTTATTGATAATTGAATATATGATTATGGCTTGACTTAGCATGGCCTTGTGTGTATTGGAGAGATGCAAGGTGCTTCCTCCTCTTGTGCTTGTGTTGTTTACTCAAAAATCACAATTACATGGATAATTTATGATTCTGTACCATTGTAAAAGGTAATCAATTTAAAATGCGGTAATAAGTTAAACATATTTCTTAATTAATATACAAAAAATAAAGACCATAAAGAATACAATTTGCAAATACCCAAATATAACTACCTACATCCGTAACTTTCACTTTTTGATCAAATATTTGGTGGGGTAATTTATCATCTTGTAAGCACGTTGGTTGCTTTAATTTTTGGTTTTTACAAGGAAAAGAAATTTATTGAAAGAGTAATAATCCCAAAGTAACATAGTTTTTAGCTTAAGCTCAACTCGGTTGAATAATTTAAACAGAATTTGATATTGACATGTTAGTTCATTAAAGGTACCACATGAAGTTGCTGTGGTGTAGTGGTTATCACGTCAGTCTTACACACTGCAGGTCCCCAGTTCGATCCTGGGCAGCAACATTTCATTTTTGCGTGTTAACATCATAACCACTCCATTGATAATGAAATATATATTGTTTTGTGTTTAGTTTTCTGAATTTAGTATCAACAGCATCCATGATTTTGAATACAATACGAGCTCAATTCATCAGAAACCCTAACCCCCAATTCTTAAACCCATTGATACCCTTTCTATCAAACTCACCCATTCCTCAAGCTGCGTTCTTTCTCTACAATCTCATGCTCTCTCACCCTTCTTATCACAATCACTACACTTTCACCCACGCTCTCAAAGCATGCTCTTTCCTCCACGCGCCATCCAAAGCCCTTGAAATCCATGCCCATCTCATCAAATCTGGCCACTACTCTGATCTCTTTATTCATAACTCTCTCATTCACTTATACGTTCTTCACGACGACGTCGTTTCTGCTTCTCGTGTTTTTCAATCCATTTCTTCACCTGATGTTGTTTCATGGACTTCAATCATTTCTGGGTTTTCTAAATGTGGCTTTCAATTTGAAGCAATTCAGAGATTTTCGTTGATGGATGTAGAGCCCAATGTGGTTACTCTTGTTAGTGTGTTATCTGCTTGTTCTGGTATTAAAGCTTTGAAATTTGGAAAGGCCATTCATGGGTATGGGTTGAAGAGAATGATTATTTATGGGAATGTTATTTTTGATAATGCACTTTTGGATTTGTATGCGAAGTGTGGGTCTTTGGTGAATGCACAGAAACTGTTTGTGAAAATGCCTAAAAGGGATGTCATTTCTTGGACTACTTTGGTTATGGCTTATGCCCAAGGAGGCCATTGTGAAGAGGCTGTTGCCGTGTTTAAAAGAATGGTGCTCGAAGGGGAAGAAGTTAAGCCTAACGAGGCGACTGTTGTAACTGTGCTGTCAGCATGTGCGTCTATGGGTTCGTTGAGTTTGGGACAATGGGTGCACTCTTATATTGACAAAAAATGTGACCTCATGATTGATGGCAATATCGGGAATGCCTTGCTTAACATGTATGTTAAGTGCGGAAATATGCGAATGGGGATTAAGATTTTTAACATGCTTATGCATAAGGATGTTATCTCTTGGGGTACTGTTATTTGTGGCCTGGCTATGAACGGCCATGGTAAGCAAGCAGTGCAGCTCTTTTCACACATGTTGATTCATGGGGCTCCACCGGATGATGTGACCTTTATCGGCCTATTGTCTGCGTGCAGCCATGAAGGACTAGTAAATGAAGGGATTATGTTTTTCAAAGCTATGAGAGATACTTATGGCATTGTGCCGCAAATGAGACATTACAGTTGCATGGTAGACATGTATGGACGAGCTGGTCTGTTTGAGGAAGCAAAGGCTTTCCTAAGAAGCATGCCTATTGAAGCTGAGGGCCCTATTTGGGGAGCTCTTCTTCAAGCTTGCAAAAATCATGGTAATGAAAAGATGTCCGAATGGATTCGGGGACACCTCAATAACACATTTTTGCGTGTTAACATCATAACCACTCCATTGATAATGAAATATATATTGTTTTGTGTTTAGTTTTCTGAATTTAGTATCAACAGCATCCATGATTTTGAATACAATACGAGCTCAATTCATCAGAAACCCTAACCCCCAATTCTTAAACCCATTGATACCCTTTCTATCAAACTCACCCATTCCTCAAGCTGCGTTCTTTCTCTACAATCTCATGCTCTCTCACCCTTCTTATCACAATCACTACACTTTCACCCACGCTCTCAAAGCATGCTCTTTCCTCCACGCGCCATCCAAAGCCCTTGAAATCCATGCCCATCTCATCAAATCTGGCCACTACTCTGATCTCTTTATTCATAACTCTCTCATTCACTTATACGTTCTTCACGACGACGTCGTTTCTGCTTCTCGTGTTTTTCAATCCATTTCTTCACCTGATGTTGTTTCATGGACTTCAATCATTTCTGGGTTTTCTAAATGTGGCTTTCAATTTGAAGCAATTCAGAGATTTTCGTTGATGGATGTAGAGCCCAATGTGGTTACTCTTGTTAGTGTGTTATCTGCTTGTTCTGGTATTAAAGCTTTGAAATTTGGAAAGGCCATTCATGGGTATGGGTTGAAGAGAATGATTATTTATGGGAATGTTATTTTTGATAATGCACTTTTGGATTTGTATGCGAAGTGTGGGTCTTTGGTGAATGCACAGAAACTGTTTGTGAAAATGCCTAAAAGGGATGTCATTTCTTGGACTACTTTGGTTATGGCTTATGCCCAAGGAGGCCATTGTGAAGAGGCTGTTGCCGTGTTTAAAAGAATGGTGCTCGAAGGGGAAGAAGTTAAGCCTAACGAGGCGACTGTTGTAACTGTGCTGTCAGCATGTGCGTCTATGGGTTCGTTGAGTTTGGGACAATGGGTGCACTCTTATATTGACAAAAAATGTGACCTCATGATTGATGGCAATATCGGGAATGCCTTGCTTAACATGTATGTTAAGTGCGGAAATATGCGAATGGGGATTAAGATTTTTAACATGCTTATGCATAAGGATGTTATCTCTTGGGGTACTGTTATTTGTGGCCTGGCTATGAACGGCCATGGTAAGCAAGCAGTGCAGCTCTTTTCACACATGTTGATTCATGGGGCTCCACCGGATGATGTGACCTTTATCGGCCTATTGTCTGCGTGCAGCCATGAAGGACTAGTAAATGAAGGGATTATGTTTTTCAAAGCTATGAGAGATACTTATGGCATTGTGCCGCAAATGAGACATTACAGTTGCATGGTAGACATGTATGGACGAGCTGGTCTGTTTGAGGAAGCAAAGGCTTTCCTAAGAAGCATGCCTATTGAAGCTGAGGGCCCTATTTGGGGAGCTCTTCTTCAAGCTTGCAAAAATCATGGTAATGAAAAGATGTCCGAATGGATTCGGGGACACCTCAATAACAAAGATGTTGGCATTGGTACACTTGCTTTGTTATCTAATCTTTATGCAAGTTCTGAACGATGGGATGATGCTAATAAGATTCGGAAGACGATGAGAGGCAATGGATTGAAGAAAACAGCAGGATGTAGCTGGATTGAGCTTGAGATATCTACCAATATATTGGATTCAGATTTATGTGTTGCCTAGTGTGTCTAACTGAGGATCAATTAAATTATGAACTGTATAATAGTACCACACAAAGATGTAACCTCTTAAGGTTGAAATTGACCCTTCTCAACATTTCTCTGATTTATACATAGACTCTATGTGATTTGTTTCATTCTTGTACAAAGCCAAATAGTGAAAGACTTACTAAATTTACAATAAGTATATTCTCTTGTTCTACCATTCATTTGGAAAGAAATAGAATTACTCTTTGTTCATGTTCTTATGTAAATGTTGTTAGAGTGATGCATAGTACCCATTGGTGCTTTGGTTTCTCTTGTATGATTAAATTTGTGGGATGATTTATTATCTATTGTTGAAAATGTAGCTTCAATCCTCAAGGTATTTATTTGAAGGTAAATTAAAATCTAGTAGGATTAAGGTTTAGTCCTAGTTGAATATAAAATCTTGAATAGCTGAAAGCCTTGGCCCATGGGCTGACCCACAATGGTGGGCTTGCATTGGGCCCAAGGAAGAAAAAACTGTAATTGGGCCATGCCCTGTGCTCTACTGATTCTCAAGTTAATTAGTTATTTTCTTTTCCATGTTACTTTTTGAGTTTGGAAGTTTTTATGGGGAATAGTTAAGCACTCAGCGTAAGTGATGTTTAAGATAAAATGCATACATCAATAATCTCTTATGGGTTTTGAGTTAAGGTAGAATCAAACTATATGTGAAGTTGTGAACAACACATTTCAATTTATTTATGCACGAGTAGCACATGCATGCACATGAAATTGATGGAATATTTTTTGTACAAACCTAGAATGCCCCATGCTCAGAAATCCTTGTCACATGCCATATAGATTGAATTAATTGAATACGCAGAACATGGTACTATGATGATAAATAACAGATTTATAAGACATGTTAAGGATAAGGTTGCAAGTGAAGTTGTCTCATTACCCATTATGAAAGATAAGGTTGAATGAACACAACGTGCAATGTACAAAAACACATGTCCCACATTCCCTGTAAAGTTAACAGAGAGGGGCTATTCATTTTTGTTGTAGAAACTAGAAAGAATTGGCGGTGTCATTTCATTTAATTCATTTTTTAGTATACCAATAAGATGTTAGTCTAATAGTATCAGACCCCACTAAATTTTTAATGTTGATAGATCAATTCTTGGAAGCAATGTTTGTTAGATGAGCGGTCACGATTCTGAAATGCATTAGTTTATGTTAGCAGTGATCAATGTTTTTGGGATTAAAATTATTCTTCACAATGTATACTTTCTACAATTTATATTATAATAAATTGCATTAGCTAGTACATGTACCCAGCATTGGTTAATCACGAGAAAGTGAATGAACTTTATTTCTTGGAATCACAGGTGAAAACTACTTAAATATTATATTTTGATATTTTATTTTTTCTATGTTATTACAAATTTTTTGATATTTTAAAAAATTAATATTTATTTATATTTTACTTTTTAACTATACAATGTTATTTATTACTCATATTTTCACCCCTTATTTATTTAATTTTAATTTATTTTCTAATAAGTATTAAGTAAGATCGTTCATTTACATAACCTTAAACATAAAAAATGGATACTGAAGGATTATTTATTTAAAAACTTTATTATAAAATTAAATTAGATCAATGGAAGAAATACTCTTGTTTTCAAAAAAGGTTTTACAATAATACATTGTACTTAGCTAAAACCAAGTCACAATGTACTATAACAAACGAGTATTTCAATAAAATTTGTTGTGTTTTCAATAATCATCATTGTCACATGGGTCGGTAAGAATAAACTAACCCAACCACCAACCAGTACACTTTGTTCAATCATCAAAATGAAGAAATGGAGAAGAAATCAACAAGATTTAAGCATTAAAATGTTGGGAAAATATGAAAAAAAAAACAAAACAATAAGGTGTAAAACAAGACACTTATATGAATGATCAAATAATTTTGTAGATGTGTGTTGGTTCAAGTAATACATGTTTAATTCCCCTTAAGTAAGGTCTTGGGTTCGAATCTTGTGGATGAAAAAGATACCCACTGGGAGAGTTAGTCCTACATACCTGTGAATGTTCCCGACTCGGACAGGATTACCTCAAGTGCGAGGATACACGTGGGAAACCGAACAAAAAAAAATTTGTGGACAAAATGTATTTTCTTAATGTTTCCCCTACACTATAAGAGATTCTTTGATAATGGTGTCATTGGTGTGGGACAAGTTAGAGAAACTTGAGCTGTCATCAACGTGCCTTGTTACTCAAGCAATTCACATGCAGCACCTTTCTGGAAGATGAAGATCATATCCATTGATATCATAATAAAACAAAAAGTATTATCCATGCAGAATTATCAATGTATCAGGTCCATCTTTAACTAACAGAGTTCTTTACTCTAAAAACTGCACAAGGTATTACATCTTTAAACTAGAAAACCACTGCATTCCATAAAGTAAGGTATAACAACTCTGATCTTCTGCGAAATCGAACTCCTGTACCAAATGAAGAAGAATATAAATTCTTTAGCCTATCATAATTTTCTCAACCTATTGAGTTCTTAAAAGTTTGCATCCATGTACCATGCTTCTTTAAAAGTATACAACAAGATAGGAGAGAATGCAAATAATCTCAACTACTTACTTAGAAGACAATAAGACACAAAAGAAAGCAGCAAAAAAGAAAAATCGAAATTCTGTTCAGTGATTTCTCTACCAGCATCTCTTGCCTTCCTAATCTAGTGCTATTACTTCCCATGAGCTGATAAGAATTCGGGTGGGCATTCGAATTTTCTGAGTTGCCAAACACTCTAGCATAAATCATCTCGCCAAACATGCCAACCGCAGGGTTATGGTATCCTGGATTGAGCATTTCCGGGCCGGCATCCTCTTCATGGTGACCCGGATAAGGATCGTGGTGTGGATGCTGTTGACCACTTTGAGATGATGTTGCCATAAGAGCTTGAGCACTAGAAGCTGAAGGTCTATGTGGTACAAAAATATCGCAACAAGTGGACGCTTTTCCATCATGGTGACTTTGAGTCGAGGCCTGGCCGCGGCCATAGAGTGGGACCATTGTGGTGTGGGATATATCAGCCTTGCAGACAGGGCATTGTGGGTGCTCATCGGGTGCAAGAGAATCACTCTGGACATGAAGCCACTTGTAGATGCAAGGCCAGCAGTAAAGGTGGCCACAAAAAGTGACTACTGGTTCATATGCGAAATCTAAGCAAATGTTGCAATCGAAACAACCATTATAATTTTCTGTTTCTGTCACAGCATTGGGAATGCTTTTGCTTTTACATTCCGGGGGAACGTAGTGCTCAAACGCCATGAGTCAAGGAACCTTTCTCAAAACTTTGGCCGTTAGTGTTTCTTAAGCCCTGGATATACAAGACAAAAAACCAGCTTTAAGAAAAAAGTTTGGGGCATGAAGTTCATATATGCAAACAAGTGGAATTGTAACTAACAATAGTATATCAAAATATAAATGAATTGAGATTTCACCAGATTAATATCCAGCAAGAAAAAGATAATGTCAATAAAGAAGAAAACGTTATTCAAATTGTAAACTGTGAAGAGATATACTTGAATCTTGATAAGTAGGAGAACCGATCACACAACTAAGAGCTGATGATCAATGAACCAAGAACACTCTTGTTCATAAGCAAAACATTTCAATACTCGTCTTCAAGTTTCTTATAAACAACACCAATTATGTATGCAAACAGCTTACGATTCCAACTTCCGAACATTTCCCAACTACAATATAGAAAGTTAGAATTTCTAAAATGCAGTGAGTCAACTAACTCATGAATAATTCTGAACTCAAACATGCATCATTTAATTTCTACCAAGAGCGTAAAAAGATGCCCAAATATCCGATTTGAAATAACTTTATGGTTCTTATAGTCCATGGCATAAGACTGATGAAGGCTGCGAAATTTTCAAATAACATGGAAGCGCACAAACTAGTTCAAAATCTATAAAACATGAAAGCATAATTAATTGCTGAAGTCTATAACCCAAAACTGATTGACCTTAATAACACCACACACTTTTCTACAAGTTTGGTCATAAAAGGCACGCAATGGAAAGATATCTCCAAAATTCACCATAAGATTATAGATCCTTATTGAGAAGAGCTAATAGAACAAGCTATGAAAATAACTTTTTACACTCCTGCAAGCACTTCTTACTCACTTCAATAAATAAGCTTATGAAAATAAGCTCTTTTTAGCTTATTAAAAAAATGTTAAATGCAATGACAAAAAATGGGGAGAAATGCCAGAATTAAGGGACCAAATAGCAATATTCTGAAATTCCCAGTAATTAAAACAAAAAAAGATAAAACCTTAAACTGCAATAAAAAATACAAGATCTATGCAACAAATACTAAAATAAAATGAGACCATGAAACTTGATGATGATAATAATATAGAAACAAGAACTCATAAAATGGAATCAAAGATAGAAACGAGAATAACAAAAAGGAATAGACATACCCAGATTAAAACATTCAAAAAAGGGAACAGCTTTGGGTTTGGGTTTGAGAAAGAAGCTAGTTACAATGCTAGAAAGTGGTGGCAAAGTGAAGAGAAAGAGAGAAGCTAGTATATATAGAGAGAGAGTACAATAATACGTATACAGTAGATCCTATGGACCCACTTACTCTAAAAAATAAGTTTTTACGAGTCTCATTCTAATTTAGGTGTTCGGAAGCAAATATATTCATGAGGCAATTTATTCTACTTAGATATTCACGACTAAGAAGTACTGAATTCTCTTTCTTTTCGATAGGCCCGGAAGGAAGAAGGAAGGTTGGAATGCCAACATGCGTTTATTATTGAATTCACCCAACCATCCTCATTTTAACCATCAATTTTATGGACATTTAATAATTTAAATTTACTTACTAATTGAAATCATTAGATTTTCCTAGATTGTTAGGATATGGAGTAAGTTTAAAAAAGATAGGAATAAATGGATCCCTAAAAAACTTTATACATCCAAAGCTTAACAAAAAAAAAGAGTTACAAGGTTTCTCTTTTTGTTAAAAAAATAATTAGATCTCAAATCTCTCTTATGCCACATATTTATTTCTACTCTATGCTTAGATTTGTTTATGCAAGATGTAGGTTGCTTTTTAGAGGATAAGGTTTAAATATAAGTTAAGATTAAAAAAATTAATAGTTGAAATTTTGGTTAAAAGATATCCATGTATGTAATAAAATGTGAACTTGTTAAAATCTTAATCATTATGTTTTGGCACATTATCCTCTAAAGATACAAAGGAAGTACTACCTTACCCTTTCTTGCTTTGTTAATGCCAAACTATAATGTGAAAGTTGACAGATCAATGAAACTACAACGTTTCAAGCACTTGATAAGAAATTTACAAATGTGCACGCCATAAAGGGTACCCTAATAAAGTATCTTCAATGGCATAGTAATAAGCCTAACGAGTTATAACCTTCGTATTGGGCGGCCACCCCTTGTGCTTAGTTTAATACATTTTTTCTTTACCAAAAAAAAAAGTTTTGACCTTCATCTGAAAGACTAAATTGACTGTTGTTAGCAAGAAATTTCAAAGAAACCAAATTGACTAGTAGTTCTCTGGAAGCACGGTATCTCAGAAAATCCAATAACTATTACAAAAAGATCTTTGCAAAATTACATTCATCGTATAATTTTTAATAGGTAGAGTTCATTACAAAATTTATTTTTATAAGATGTGCTCATTAAAATTGTGTATCATAAAACTATTCCATTATATATTCAATGAGATGTTCCATATCAGGCCCCTCTCTTCTTTTGGCCCTTTATAGATTTGATCTCCTTTGTAAGCATTCTTGGAGCTATGGCCATAGACATAAGCTCTTGGAACAGCAACTTACAAGCATAAGGAATGTAAACCTGCATAGACAAATCAAAAGCCAAAACATGATGCTTAGGATTCAGCACAAGGAAAATCTAGGACTTATGGATTATAACGACGAGTCACCAGAGTAGATAAAAGATCATTTACCTGAACAATGTCAGTTTTGTTCTTGCACCCCCTGCACTCAAAAGAATTCTTCTTCAGATTTGCAATAGCAACCAAGCCACAGCGCTCACACACGTGGACCCTATATGCATCACTTTGATCAAACAATCTCTCTTTTAGGAAATGAGCAGCTCCGTGGGCTATCATGCAGTCTCGTTCCATCTCTCCAAAACGGAGACCTCCATCACGTGAACGACCCTCAGCAGGTTGCCTTGTGAGGATCTGCACAGGACCCCGTCCACGAGAATGGATCTTATCATCAACCATATGCTTAAGTCTTTGGTAATATGTAGGGCCAAGGAAAATCATGGCACTTAGACGTCTCCCTGTATGACCATTGTACATGGTCTCAAAACCACGCATCTGATACCCACATTTGTGTAGAGCTTTACTGATATTGTCCACCTGGATTACAGTAAAAATGATGGAATTTTAAGCTTTGCCAAAAAACAATCACTCTAAAGATATTTTGAGACAACCCAAGAAAACAAAAACTACCATGACATTTTCTGAAGGGTAAAGTAGATAACTATTGTAGCTGAAGCCTTTTCTTACAACAAGGAAATCTTTTTAACGCTTGGTGGGGTCAGCTACATGGATCAAATTATGCCACTGTGCTCTATAAGGAGATATAGTTTATCCTCCATAACAGAAACTTTCCCTTTTGCAAAAATTTGAATCGCACAGTGCTTGAAGCCTTGGACAGTTTTTTCTAAGGGTGTAAAACCCATCTAACAAAAATCTATAGCTAGAGCCTACTCAAAACCAGTCCTTTCTGCATAATTGGTTGGGAATATACGCTTACTTAAGAAAGGACTAATTGAGAATAGGCTCTATTGCTCTAAGCACTTAGGAATAATTGATCCGATAGGAATAGCTGGAAGTTGCTAACTTATATATGAGCAGCTCCAATTTCTGAAAACCATCTAATGAAATATGGGATTAAGGTTTCTACTTACAGTGACATCTGTAAAAGGAGTCGCATCTCCTTCTTTTCCCATGTGCGCTGCAACCTTCCCCATGATACACTCAATTAGCTGACCAATTGTCATTCGAGAAGGAATAGCATGAGGGTTGACAATAATATCAGGTGTGATGCCTTCCGCAGTCCAGGGCATGTCCTCTTGTGTATATGTCATACCAACTGTCCCCTTCTGTCCATGTCGACTACTGAATTTGTCACCAATTTGTGGTATACGCACAGATCTCACACGTACTTTCACAAATCTCAATCCATCAGCATTTGTTGTCAGCAGAACCTATAAAACAGGCAACATAAAAATCCATCAATGATTTTTTTTTGGAAAAAAATTATACTATAGCATTCAGGATTTTGGCATATTAATAAGCTGACTTCCGATGTAGCCATGATGCTTTTTTGTCAGGCAACTCCTTCCATTCATCAAGCTTTAACAAATATGCTCAAACCCAACAACCTGTAACCTTTGGAAGTAAATAGTTCTGACAAACTTACTTGATCAACAATTCCAGTTTCACTATGCCGTAAGCTTATGCTGTGATCACGCTTTGTATAACGTAGATTTTGTCCCTGTGCCTCTTCCTGAGATATTGGGGTGGTCTTTCCAATGATAACATCCTCACCAGATACTCTTGTACCCTATCACAAGTTAATCAATTATTCCAGTTATTTAAATTTCATTTTGAAACAGGCAGATCAGGATGATGTCAATGATTCAAAAATAATATATTACTGGTGGTGCAAGACCGTCATCGTCCAGCTTTTCATAAGAACCATGCCTCATACCCTGCAGAATTGAACTTGGTTATTTTCCATAAATAGCAAACAATATTCTTTTTTGGTAGCATAAAATATCGAAGCAATCATCAAGCCGAAATTCTTACCATGGTGTTACTCCTATCTGGCCGACCAAAATCTTCTTTGACAAGGGTTCCCATTTTCTTCTCTTCATCTCTGTACAAATTAACAATGCATCATAAAAGACATGCACATCAATCAGAAAGTGTATGCGTACTTCTGGAAAATTGGAGCAGGCACACACCTATATGAACGGAAAAATAGAGACCGGAAGAATCCACGGTCTATTGAAGATTGGTTCATAATGACAGAATCTTCTTGGTTGTAACCAGAATAACAAGAGATGGCCACAATGGCATTCTAAAAACAAATGAGGAACATATTAGAGCATTTAATTACCAAAATAGTGACAAAATAACATAAACAACAGACAGAAATTTACAATTCCAGCTGGGAGTTGCCGGAAATGAAGATGCTCCATGGCTCTTGTAGTGACTAGTGGTTTTTGAGGATAGTATAGCACATAAGCCAAGGTATCCTATGTAATGAAGGAAACTATAATCAGGTATCATTCAGTGTCATGTATAATATACTAATGGCAAAACAGATGACCGACAATCATAAAAACAATTTAACAGTACCATTCGGAACTGGTAGTTGGTAACATATATCCCCATTGCTTGCTTTCCCATTGCAGACTGATATGTATTACGTGGTGACTGATTTAACAACACAAAGGTAAGTTATATGAACGACATGTATTAATCAGAATGAATACACAGCAAAATACCATATTTACCTGATTATGATCAGGAAATGGTATAATAGAAGCACATACACCCAAAATAAGTGATGGGTGGATCTCACAATGAGTATAAGTATCGGAATAAGCTTCCTCTGGATTGAGCCTTGCTTGTACAAGATCCTGTATCATTTTTCAAACAGTTATTTCACTGCTATATAGCCTCTTAATCAGCACTAAATAACATACATATAAAGGGTATGATTATAAGCATTTGAAATCCAAAAGTATCATACTCACATTGATTGTCATGGAAATCATGGTAGTTTCTTCTTCTTCTGTGTCAATATATTCTATAAAGCCCTTGGACACAAGATCATGCCATCCACCATCTTCGGGGGATTCCTAAAACACAGCATAAGAAGTTTAAGTAAATATTGAAATTATCTCAGCTTCTTAAATACGCTAAAATTACCAGACTCACCCTTTGTTGCAAAGCATGAATATCCTTCTTCTTAATGAGAAGCCTCTGCTTATCCACAATGAATAAAGGACGACTGCAGCGACCATAATCTGTATATATGCGCAATTCTTTAAGGCGGATATCTCTAACAACCCCAACTTCAGTGTTAACATCAACCTGCACCACATGAAGAGCCATCAGCAGTTCGTTACCATAACTAGAACATATTGTGTAACATCTATACAATTTTAATCAATCAACTCCCAAAGGAAAACAAGTAATAGCTATTTACAAAACTCAATAAAGATGCAACCTAAGAACTATTACAATAAGTAATTAACCACAGTATGGCATCCTCTAATAAATTATGCATATGCCTATAAACATAAAAGTGGAATTTCAAAATAAACAACCATGTCCAACCTTGTCGAAATTAAATTGTTAGACCAAAAAGAAAAACATGGATAATAGAATATCTGACTTTTGGTTAAAGATTCATATTCACTTCTTATTGTCTATATATAAAAGTAGTTCATCCATGCAAAAATTATTTCCAGCATCAAGTATCTCACCCAAAAATAGTACTGATAAAATCATTCTTCTTTTGAGAAAGGATGCAATTATGGGAAAACATACAAGGTAATAGTTGCAACATCAGCCGCCAATAAATAACAACAATATAATATTACATCATTCAAGAGAAGTGCGTTGCTCACACAGCCTGACAGTTTCATTCAAACACAAATAAAGATTTTAGGCCGTTAAACAAAATCGGAAAGTGAAATGAACAATTACCCTGCGTCTCAGCTTCCTCAATGTTCTCACCAACATATCAGGATCACGATGTATACCCATCCAGCAACCGTTTACAAAAATTTTGGTAGCTTGGGGAATGACCGCAGGAGAAATTTCCTACAGGCAGCAGAAATAAAACCAAATTAAACACATACATCATACAGAAAGAGAAACAATTTCACTTTATACAGGAAAACCGTAAGGCACCTCAAAGTTCTCTGTGCCCCATTCTTCCAAAAACTCCAGAATAGGATACGCTGCCGAACCAACTGTTATGTAAACCATCAATGCCAGATTCTTCACCAGTCCACAGGCCTATATAGTATCCCAATCACACCCATGAACACCACAACAGAGTTCTTCATAGAAAGTACCTGGGAATGAGATGCAAAATACTTACTTGTCCTTCAGGTGTTTCTGCTGGACACATCATTCCCCACTGTGAATTATGCAGCTGTCTTGGTTTGGCCAACTTCCCTGAAGGAATGAGAAAATAGAAAAACTTAGAATTTATACACAAAAATAACTAGGAGCATATTAACATGTTGCATTGACATTACTACTTTATGGCTATGCATGCAATACTCGAGGGGGGATGGGGAGATTAAAGGCTGGAACTGGATCATGTATTTTTTACCTTCACGTCCTATGGGAGAATTTAGTCTTCGTAAGTGAGATAATGTGGATGCATAAGTTAAACGATTCAACACCTGGAGCAGAAGAACAAGAATATAAGCAATGATATTTCTTCTATATAAGACAAAGAGCAAGACTATATAATAAAACAACAATGCAATAATTCATATTCAAACCTGTGACACTCCAGCTCTAGTACCCGCAGCATTTGCTTGGCCCCAATTACCGGTAGCAAGTGAGTATTTAAGCCCACTTGTGATCGTTTTTGCTTTGATAGCGAATTGCAGGTTAA
This sequence comes from Lupinus angustifolius, assembly GCF_001865875.1. Lineage (NCBI taxonomy): Eukaryota > Viridiplantae > Streptophyta > Magnoliopsida > Fabales > Fabaceae > Lupinus > Lupinus angustifolius. The sequence continues at coordinate 1,036,774 of NC_032024.1, forward strand.
CATCTTTCCCATTATCAACACACTGTATGATTCATTCAATGGATTGATATAGGGAATACAAAATGAATATTGCAACAGGTGTGCATTACAGCTAGAACAAACCTTCTGTACATAACCCCTGACATCTCTAGTTAGCTTTCTGAATAGCTGCATCACAAATTGTGTAACCAGGAATTAAGAAACCGAAAGTAAACAAGAGAAATGAAGTTAGGAAATATTAATTACTAGAGAAACAAACCATTCTAAAGAGACCGCCAAGTAAAGGACCTGCTAGGTCCAGTCTTTTGTTTCCATAATGGTCCCGATCATCTTCAGCCCTCCGCCCAAGTGCACATAGTAGTAGCCGATGTATGATATAACTGATGAACAATGATAACTATAATAAACATTTACGAATTCATCAAAGTAAAACATGATCCAACAAGGAACAGACTTACCCAAAATAGTATGCTTTCTTTGTCTCACAATACTCTCCAACACCAACATGAGGAAGCATCTCCTTTTGAAGGATCTCCTTAGCATACCTACATATTACAACATAAGTGTAAACATTACTCAATAAAGGGTGCACACAAATCATGCTGGGCTTTGTAGAAATATAACTCACTTAATTCTCTTTTCCTTCGTTACACCTACGGTTGATCCTCTTTTCCCTATGTAGTCAAGTGCAACCTGCAATGGAGATAAATATATGATAAATTAAAATGAAGTTTCCCTATACCAAATACATGTAATATCAAGAAAAAATGTATAGGATGATATATCAAGTCACCAGTAATAACAGCTTTTTAAGGTCTCACTAATAATATAACAGTTTTGAATAGCCTCAAATTAAAAGGTAATGAACATTCCACAGCATAATATTTGATGACACCATATGGAATGGGAACTTGATAAGATAGAGAGACCATATTGCAATATAAAACATGAATGAATTTAAATCAAAACATGAAGAATCATAAATGAGGTGGGTCATGGTCCAATGATATCACTCGAAATTATTACAACTTCTAGCTTAGCAAGCACCACCTTATCTGAAAACAAATAGGATATAACAATATTAGAACCCACCTGCTGATTTTGAATTACAAATGCTTCTTCCAGGGACGGACGAAGTAACTCCATCATTTGAGTGTCCGAGAAGTCATAGCATATATGTTCAAGTATATCTTTATCAGCAACAAACCCTAATGCTCGAAACACAATAATGATAGGAATTTCCGTTCGAATGTATGGAAGAGTTGCACGTATATATTGTCCTGAAGAACCCTGAAGGGCAAAAATATATAAATTGAGACATTGAATTTGTTGTCTTTAAGCATTAAGACATTGCAAAATGGCAACAACAATTTGCATTACCCCTTTGGAACTAGTTCGAGCGAGCATGCGTACAAACATAGTACTAGGGGGTCTATTCTGCGACTCGGCCATGGAGCGAACTTCAGCCACATAGGCATACTTGTTAGGCTGCCTCTTCTTGAAGACATAGACATGATTGGTACTCATCTTCTCCTGGGCAATTAGAACCTTTTCACTGCCATTAATAACAAAATAACCACCTTGATCTAATGGACATTCTCCAAGCTCGGTCAAATCCTTCTCGGAATTCTGGTATAAGGTGCAATAACTAGAGCGAAGCATGATAGGAACCTAGCATTGAGAGTACAAGTTAACCAGTGAATCCCAAAATGCAATCAAATTAAACAAATAAAATGAAATAAGCATCTATATATAGAAAACCTTGCCAATGAAAACTTTGGTGAAGTCCTGAGTCTCAGCAACCTCTTCACCATCATGTCCTTTCTTGATAACCCTCTTGGAGACATCAACATACAATGGGGCGGAATATGTAAGATTCCTTAACCTAGCCGCTTTTGGAAACAAGGTAGCAGTTTCTCCATCAGACTCAGTCATCATAGGCTTACTCAAGTATATCTGACCGAAGCTGATTTTGTAGATAGTCTGCAATTGCAAATATTAACAACCCACAGCCATTATCTTCATAACCAAATGGAATAGAACAACATTTTATACTCTTCAGGTCAACTGAAAGCAGTGAACTCAAATTATGGTTTAGCATTTTGTCTTATCCTGTTATTACCTACGATGCACAAAACACTTCAAGATAGTATTCCGTGTTGTACAGAACACGGTGGAACATTAAATACCCTTCGGTTCCACGGAATGGGACGTAACCAAAATATTTTCCTTTTTAGTCCCTTGACCACTTCATTGTTGTCCAACATGTATATGTACTAGACACTTTATATGAAGCTACTGACTTATATTCTACAAAGTTTTACATTAATTTTTTTGAACTTATATAGCATTACATATGAAAATCTAAAATTAATTAGGAAATAAAAATTAACAGTTCATTTTGTTTACAATGACTCCAATTTAAAACACCATTCCTGCTTTAATCTAAAGATTATTGCTTCCATGTTAAGCTAGTTTTATATATTAACCTAGAATTACAAACCTCAGCGAAATCAGATTGGTGACCAGGATTATGCTGAGACTCAGGTCGAATTTCAATATCAGCAGACTCATCAACGATTTCTTGCATAGTATTTTGGATGAACTCATCGAAGGAATCAAGTTGTTGACGAACTAAACCCTTTTCTTCAAAATAAGCTGAGATAACGGCCCACGCGTCCTCCTGTGTGATTTCATCATCATCATCTTCTTCTTCTTCTTCTTCCTCTTCTTCCATCATTTGGATCTCTTCATCCAAATCCATTCTATTCATTCTTTGGTTCAGTTTGGGAATTTAGGTTATTTTGATTTTGTTGTTTGTGTTTGGATTAATGAGAAGAAGAAAGGAATAGAAAGAGTAAAACCTAAGAGTAGTAGCAGAAGAACCAAAAATTGGGGTTTGGCGTTCAAAGAATGAAAATGATATTTTTATAAGGGAACAACATTGCACATTGAACACACTCATTATATTTATACTCTAGTTTCTAATAGCCAAATGTCAAAATTTCAAAAAAAGAAAATCATATGTTAGGGTTCTTTTTTTAAGTGTGGGTTTTGATTGTTTAAGATTATACAAAAAATATTAAATTTTAATTGATCTTGGTATAAACTCAAATTTATTTGTATTTGGTTTAAGTGAAAATGAATTCTATTAATCATGTTTATTGAAAAACTTATCTAAATGGGTAATTTGTTTAAGTTTTAAATTTTTGACAACTAAATACAAGGATTGCAATTTCACATTCTTACGTATATTTCTTTTTTTCTAGAAATATAGATCATAAACAAGCTAATTTTCAAGTTATTCTTTTTAATAAAGATTTCTAAAAAAAATATAAATGTGAACCAAACATATTTTTTAATATATATAGAAATGACATTACTAATAATAGTATTTTTGGAAATGTGGTTCCTTGGATTATAAATTCACACCCTTGAACAAATGTCGCTTAAGAATGAGTTTGGGAATTAGATTTTGGAGGGGAATGAAAGGTTTGTAAGTCATCTTATAAGTGTATTTCATGATTCTCAAGTCTTTCATTATCCTCCAAAATCTAACTCTCAAACTAACTCTAAGGCATTGTTGGTAACTCAGGTTTAGTTCTCTTGATATCAACAATGGTGGGATATGCATCTTCATCTTCAATGTCAAAGGAGAATCAATGCTTGAGGGTAAATATGGCAGCTCACATGTACATTGATCATGTCTATGATGGCTGAAATTTCTTGACTAGTGCAAACTAAGGTGAGTATTGAAATATAGTGTCTAACAATCTCAATGGCATGCAAATAGAGCAATCCTTAGCAGCACAATAGTGGCATGAGATATCAATATAAACTATAAAGCATGGGTCTTATACAATACCTTGTAACTCATTTTGGCAACTGTTGAATTTCATATAATTTCAACAAATTGCTGATCAAAATTATATTGGTGCTAGTGGGACACCATGAAATTACAACCATTATTTCCTTTAACTTCTTTTCATTGGTGGCAAAAGAAATTATAGTAGCTATAGAAGATTTCTATTATGTCTTGCTCAAACTTTCTTTCTCATTACATAAGAGGAAAATGTTGCTTGAACATGCAAATAGGGAATAAGTAATGAGTGTTCCTTGTACCACTAGAACTATTGTGCATCATTCTCCATCCTTCATAGAATAACAAATGGGACATTTGCTCACTTTTTCGGGGAGGCACATTTGTTGTATCATAAAGTGTATCACTACATGTGTCACTGTTTGTGATTGGTTGAAAAAATATATTTAAATTGAAATTTAATAATTAATTATTTTTCTGACCAATCACAATCAGTGACACATGAAGTGACACACTGTTTTGGAAAATCAGATGTTCACCCCTTTTTGGTATGGCCATATTTGGTCGGTTCAAAGTGGCCCATATTTTATGCAGACATAATGACATGAGCATAAGCCTGCCCACTAATCTAGCAAGCTAGATGACCCGGTTAGGCTTGCCCATGTTACTGGCTTTAAATATAGCTAATTCCACATGAGGTTGTATTAGTCTTTTTGGTTTCTCATCGTTATACTTGCACTGAATGTAATCGGAATGAGAAAATAGAAAAACTTAGAATTTATACACAAAAATAACTAGGAGCATATTAACATGTTGCATTGACATTACTACTTTATGGCTATGCATGCAATACTCGAGGGGGGATGGGGAGATTAAAGGCTGGAACTGGATCATGTATTTTTTACCTTCACGTCCTATGGGAGAATTTAGTCTTCGTAAGTGAGATAATGTGGATGCATAAGTTAAACGATTCAACACCTGGAGCAGAAGAACAAGAATATAAGCAATGATATTTCTTCTATATAAGACAAAGAGCAAGACTATATAATAAAACAACAATGCAATAATTCATATTCAAACCTGTGACACTCCAGCTCTAGTACCCGCAGCATTTGCTTGGCCCCAATTACCGGTAGCAAGTGAGTATTTAAGCCCACTTGTGATCGTTTTTGCTTTGATAGCGAATTGCAGGTTAACATCTTTCCCATTATCAACACACTGTATGATTCATTCAATGGATTGATATAGGGAATACAAAATGAATATTGCAACAGGTGTGCATTACAGCTAGAACAAACCTTCTGTACATAACCCCTGACATCTCTAGTTAGCTTTCTGAATAGCTGCATCACAAATTGTGTAACCAGGAATTAAGAAACCGAAAGTAAACAAGAGAAATGAAGTTAGGAAATATTAATTACTAGAGAAACAAACCATTCTAAAGAGACCGCCAAGTAAAGGACCTGCTAGGTCCAGTCTTTTGTTTCCATAATGGTCCCGATCATCTTCAGCCCTCCGCCCAAGTGCACATAGTAGTAGCCGATGTATGATATAACTGATGAACAATGATAACTATAATAAACATTTACGAATTCATCAAAGTAAAACATGATCCAACAAGGAACAGACTTACCCAAAATAGTATGCTTTCTTTGTCTCACAATACTCTCCAACACCAACATGAGGAAGCATCTCCTTTTGAAGGATCTCCTTAGCATACCTACATATTACAACATAAGTGTAAACATTACTCAATAAAGGGTGCACACAAATCATGCTGGGCTTTGTAGAAATATAACTCACTTAATTCTCTTTTCCTTCGTTACACCTACGGTTGATCCTCTTTTCCCTATGTAGTCAAGTGCAACCTGCAATGGAGATAAATATATGATAAATTAAAATGAAGTTTCCCTATACCAAATACATGTAATATCAAGAAAAAATGTATAGGATGATATATCAAGTCACCAGTAATAACAGCTTTTTAAGGTCTCACTAATAATATAACAGTTTTGAATAGCCTCAAATTAAAAGGTAATGAACATTCCACAGCATAATATTTGATGACACCATATGGAATGGGAACTTGATAAGATAGAGAGACCATATTGCAATATAAAACATGAATGAATTTAAATCAAAACATGAAGAATCATAAATGAGGTGGGTCATGGTCCAATGATATCACTCGAAATTATTACAACTTCTAGCTTAGCAAGCACCACCTTATCTGAAAACAAATAGGATATAACAATATTAGAACCCACCTGCTGATTTTGAATTACAAATGCTTCTTCCAGGGACGGACGAAGTAACTCCATCATTTGAGTGTCCGAGAAGTCATAGCATATATGTTCAAGTATATCTTTATCAGCAACAAACCCTAATGCTCGAAACACAATAATGATAGGAATTTCCGTTCGAATGTATGGAAGAGTTGCACGTATATATTGTCCTGAAGAACCCTGAAGGGCAAAAATATATAAATTGAGACATTGAATTTGTTGTCTTTAAGCATTAAGACATTGCAAAATGGCAACAACAATTTGCATTACCCCTTTGGAACTAGTTCGAGCGAGCATGCGTACAAACATAGTACTAGGGGGTCTATTCTGCGACTCGGCCATGGAGCGAACTTCAGCCACATAGGCATACTTGTTAGGCTGCCTCTTCTTGAAGACATAGACATGATTGGTACTCATCTTCTCCTGGGCAATTAGAACCTTTTCACTGCCATTAATAACAAAATAACCACCTTGATCTAATGGACATTCTCCAAGCTCGGTCAAATCCTTCTCGGAATTCTGGTATAAGGTGCAATAACTAGAGCGAAGCATGATAGGAACCTAGCATTGAGAGTACAAGTTAACCAGTGAATCCCAAAATGCAATCAAATTAAACAAATAAAATGAAATAAGCATCTATATATAGAAAACCTTGCCAATGAAAACTTTGGTGAAGTCCTGAGTCTCAGCAACCTCTTCACCATCATGTCCTTTCTTGATAACCCTCTTGGAGACATCAACATACAATGGGGCGGAATATGTAAGATTCCTTAACCTAGCCGCTTTTGGAAACAAGGTAGCAGTTTCTCCATCAGACTCAGTCATCATAGGCTTACTCAAGTATATCTGACCGAAGCTGATTTTGTAGATAGTCTGCAATTGCAAATATTAACAACCCACAGCCATTATCTTCATAACCAAATGGAATAGAACAACATTTTATACTCTTCAGGTCAACTGAAAGCAGTGAACTCAAATTATGGTTTAGCATTTTGTCTTATCCTGTTATTACCTACGATGCACAAAACACTTCAAGATAGTATTCCGTGTTGTACAGAACACGGTGGAACATTAAATACCCTTCGGTTCCACGGAATGGGACGTAACCAAAATATTTTCCTTTTTAGTCCCTTGACCACTTCATTGTTGTCCAACATGTATATGTACTAGACACTTTATATGAAGCTACTGACTTATATTCTACAAAGTTTTACATTAATTTTTTTGAACTTATATAGCATTACATATGAAAATCTAAAATTAATTAGGAAATAAAAATTAACAGTTCATTTTGTTTACAATGACTCCAATTTAAAACACCATTCCTGCTTTAATCTAAAGATTATTGCTTCCATGTTAAGCTAGTTTTATATATTAACCTAGAATTACAAACCTCAGCGAAATCAGATTGGTGACCAGGATTATGCTGAGACTCAGGTCGAATTTCAATATCAGCAGACTCATCAACGATTTCTTGCATAGTATTTTGGATGAACTCATCGAAGGAATCAAGTTGTTGACGAACTAAACCCTTTTCTTCAAAATAAGCTGAGATAACGGCCCACGCGTCCTCCTGTGTGATTTCATCATCATCATCTTCTTCTTCTTCTTCTTCCTCTTCTTCCATCATTTGGATCTCTTCATCCAAATCCATTCTATTCATTCTTTGGTTCAGTTTGGGAATTTAGGTTATTTTGATTTTGTTGTTTGTGTTTGGATTAATGAGAAGAAGAAAGGAATAGAAAGAGTAAAACCTAAGAGTAGTAGCAGAAGAACCAAAAATTGGGGTTTGGCGTTCAAAGAATGAAAATGATATTTTTATAAGGGAACAACATTGCACATTGAACACACTCATTATATTTATACTCTAGTTTCTAATAGCCAAATGTCAAAATTTCAAAAAAAGAAAATCATATGTTAGGGTTCTTTTTTTAAGTGTGGGTTTTGATTGTTTAAGATTATACAAAAAATATTAAATTTTAATTGATCTTGGTATAAACTCAAATTTATTTGTATTTGGTTTAAGTGAAAATGAATTCTATTAATCATGTTTATTGAAAAACTTATCTAAATGGGTAATTTGTTTAAGTTTTAAATTTTTGACAACTAAATACAAGGATTGCAATTTCACATTCTTACGTATATTTCTTTTTTTCTAGAAATATAGATCATAAACAAGCTAATTTTCAAGTTATTCTTTTTAATAAAGATTTCTAAAAAAAATATAAATGTGAACCAAACATATTTTTTAATATATATAGAAATGACATTACTAATAATAGTATTTTTGGAAATGTGGTTCCTTGGATTATAAATTCACACCCTTGAACAAATGTCGCTTAAGAATGAGTTTGGGAATTAGATTTTGGAGGGGAATGAAAGGTTTGTAAGTCATCTTATAAGTGTATTTCATGATTCTCAAGTCTTTCATTATCCTCCAAAATCTAACTCTCAAACTAACTCTAAGGCATTGTTGGTAACTCAGGTTTAGTTCTCTTGATATCAACAATGGTGGGATATGCATCTTCATCTTCAATGTCAAAGGAGAATCAATGCTTGAGGGTAAATATGGCAGCTCACATGTACATTGATCATGTCTATGATGGCTGAAATTTCTTGACTAGTGCAAACTAAGGTGAGTATTGAAATATAGTGTCTAACAATCTCAATGGCATGCAAATAGAGCAATCCTTAGCAGCACAATAGTGGCATGAGATATCAATATAAACTATAAAGCATGGGTCTTATACAATACCTTGTAACTCATTTTGGCAACTGTTGAATTTCATATAATTTCAACAAATTGCTGATCAAAATTATATTGGTGCTAGTGGGACACCATGAAATTACAACCATTATTTCCTTTAACTTCTTTTCATTGGTGGCAAAAGAAATTATAGTAGCTATAGAAGATTTCTATTATGTCTTGCTCAAACTTTCTTTCTCATTACATAAGAGGAAAATGTTGCTTGAACATGCAAATAGGGAATAAGTAATGAGTGTTCCTTGTACCACTAGAACTATTGTGCATCATTCTCCATCCTTCATAGAATAACAAATGGGACATTTGCTCACTTTTTCGGGGAGGCACATTTGTTGTATCATAAAGTGTATCACTACATGTGTCACTGTTTGTGATTGGTTGAAAAAATATATTTAAATTGAAATTTAATAATTAATTATTTTTCTGACCAATCACAATCAGTGACACATGAAGTGACACACTGTTTTGGAAAATCAGATGTTCACCCCTTTTTGGTATGGCCATATTTGGTCGGTTCAAAGTGGCCCATATTTTATGCAGACATAATGACATGAGCATAAGCCTGCCCACTAATCTAGCAAGCTAGATGACCCGGTTAGGCTTGCCCATGTTACTGGCTTTAAATATAGCTAATTCCACATGAGGTTGTATTAGTCTTTTTGGTTTCTCATCGTTATACTTGCACTGAATGTAATCCTGTCTGAGTAAAGAACATTCATAGGTATATGAGACTAACTCTTTCACGGGTATTTTTTGTCATTCACAAGACTTGAACCCGAAACTTAGCTTAAAGGATATCAAACATATATTACTTGAATCAAGTGAAAATCATAATCACCTAAAAAGCTCTAGTTTGTTGGCTGGTGCACATAATGGTGACCTTCCCTTAAAGGAGAGTATGTTAATAATTGAATTTATTCAATAATGAGTTTTATAATCTAAAATCTACTATAGTCTATATACGATGAATGAAGATCCTATATTCCAAAATAATGATGTCTCTCTATCTCTATCCAATGGAATTTTAGTTAAAAGTAGTAAAAGTAATAGTTTTGTTTTTATAACTTTGAAGTGTTAATTTTTTATTGGATAGAGATATAAATGAGAACATGAATGAGGACAATTGATCCCCATTCCATATACGATACCCCATAATATAACAATGATTACATGTCTAATATAATATAAGACACTAATCAAATCCATGTATTAACCTACACATACAACGACCCTTGAATTTCCTCTAGAAGTGTCATTTGTGTTACTTTAATTCTCTTGTACTAAGTACTAACCTACCACATCTATGCCATTTTAGAAAGATCTCATGATACCTCATCCTATGGCTTCCATCCACTATAGGCATCATGGTTCAAGATGACCATGACTAAATTGTTTGGTGGAACAAAATTATCTTAAAAATATAAGTATCCTTGTTCCATGGGACAATAAAAATCACATACAATATTATATTATAAGGCACTAAACTATTGATATTAAAGAAGCATGCAAGCTATCCAACTTTTCCATTGTCCAATATCTAAAAATATTTTATTATATCATAAAATTGATTGAGATTGATTATGACATTGGGTAATATATTAAGATCAGCATGGATGTGATTTATAGATAGTGAACATTTGTATTTTTTGAAGTGACAACATTTTGTATTTTTTGTACAACATAAACATATTTATCTTATCTGTTCTCTATTATTTCTGTGGTCCCCTCAATTAGAGCATATATGCATACTCAAAACAACTTTCCTTGGTGTCTTATACCTTTATATCTGCGCCGGCTCATGAAGGGCGACGAAAAGAGTAAGAGTATGGTAATATGGCCCCATGAATGGAGCGCCATATTTATATGTTTCACATGCTTGGTCGTACCGATAAATGTTAGTTCAAGTGGTACATGCTTGATTTTCTTTTAAGCAAAATCACAAATTCAAATTTTGTAGATAAAAAATACCCATTAAAAAGGTTAATCCACATACTTGATTGCCTATGGTACAAGTATACCTATATAAACAAAAAAACATCCTTGATTGTACTTAGTGCTTGCAATATGCTTAAATATTTTGGTTTCTATTTAATAATTAATGTTGTGATGAAAAACTTACTACATTACCAACATGACGTTCGTCCAATAGTGTAAGACTCCACTGACCCCAAGGTCAAGATTTCGATCCCTGACAATAATATTTGTTGAAAAAGACAATCATAAATCTCGAAATATAAGAGGAAAATAGTATCAAAAAAATACTTACATACTAGAATGCATTTAAATAAAAACAAGAGTGGTGTTAGAGAGCATGTGAAGTGCTGCACATAACCCCGCTGCAAGACAAAATAATTACCAATATTCCATCCAGAGATTCTCATCACTTTCCCATTTCCAAATCAAAACCAAAACTTCAATTCCCTTCTTTAGTGCTCATCTCAGCCGTCCATTCAATCGCAGATCCACATAAGCCCCTACCCGACGTCGTTTCATTCAATATAAACTCCTTCATTACCATATAATTGTACTAATTGGACCGTTAAAATGTGCAAACTTCATAATGGAACTAGTGGTGTGCCCCACTTACACCGATCACCATTGGACCGTGTCTCTCACCGCAATCCCCAGCGCGTGGGCACACACTCGAGTTCAAAAGCTTCAGTTATTTTTCGTCTACGTGTACGTCTTCTTCTCCTTACTGAAACACTGAAACCAAAATACACTGTACTCTCTTCTCTTTCATAGCGAGAACTCAAAACCAAGAGAGAAAATAGAAACTTGCGAGAAAACCACGATATCTCGTGAGAAGAACAAAAATGCGTTAAAATATTAATTTAGTTCGTATTTAGTAACAATCGTTCTATTTCACTGTGTCAGTTATTATGAATTTAAGACAGCGTCCCGCCGCCGTTCGCGGCGGAGTAGTCAACCGTGCGCCGCCGGTGAACTCAGTCTATAACATTATTCCAGTCCATGACCTCCTCACAGACCATCCTTCTCTCCGGTACCCGGAGGTTCGTGCTGCCGCCGCCGCGCTTCGAACTGCCGGAGACCTCCCTAAGCACCCGTTCGTGCCGTGGGATCCAGATATGGACCTCATCGACTGGCTCAGAGTGTTCTTCGGTTTCCAAATCGATAACGCGCGGAACCAGAGAGAGCATTTGGTTCTTCACCTAGCGAACTCTCAGATGCGACTCGAACCGCCTCCGGCGAACGTTGAATCGCTAGACCCCGGGGTTCTTCGGAGGTTCCGGCGGAAGTTGCTTCACAACTACACCGCCTGGTGCTCGTTCCTTGGTTTGAAGTCGAATGTTATCCTCAATCAGCGAGACCCTAGCGGTGTTCTCCGGCGTGAGTTGCTTTATGTTTCGTTGTTCTTGTTGATTTGGGGAGAATCTGGAAACCTTCGTTTTACTCCTGAGTGTATTTGTTATATCTATCATTTCATGGCAAAAGAGCTTAATTATGTTCTTGATGATGAACACATTGATCCTGATACTGGACGTCGATTTTTGCCTTCATATTCTGGTGATTGTGCATTTTTGAAATCTGTTGTTATGCCAATTTGTTATACAATTAAGACTGAAGTTGAATCAAGCAGAAATGGAAAGGCGCCACATTCGGCATGGAGAAATTATGATGATATCAATGAGTATTTTTGGAGTAGGAGGTGTTTGAAGAGATTGAGGTGGCCTTTGAGACCGGATTGTAATTTCATGGGGACCACACCGAAGAGTAGCCGAGTAGGGAAGACAGGTTTTGTGGAGCAGAGGTCCTTTTGGAATCTTTATAAGAGTTTTGATAGGCTTTGGGTCATGCTCATTTTGTTCTTCCAGGCTGCAATTATTGTTGCGTGGGAGGGTACAACGTATCCGTGGGAAGCTTTGGAAAGAAGGGATGTTCAGGTGAAAATGTTGACATTGTTCATCACTTGGAGTGGTTTGAGGTTACTTCAATCCGTGCTTGACGCTGGGACTCAGTATAGTTTGGTTTCCAGAGAGACTCCATGGCTTGGAGTGAGGATGGTGCTCAAGACAATGGTTGCTATTGCTTGGACTGTTTTGTTTGCAGTCTTTTATGTATTGATTTGGAGTAAGAAAGGTTCTAGTCGAAGGTGGTCTGATGCTGCAAATCAGAGGATTATTACATTTCTAAAGATTGTCTTTGTCTTTCTTATACCAGAACTGTTGTCATTGGTGCTATTCATAGTACCATGGTTGCGGAACTTTATTGAGGAATTGAACTGGAGGGTTGTGTACTTGTTGACATGGTGGTTTCATACACGGATTTTTGTAGGTCGTGGTGTGAGACAAGGGCTTGTAGATAACATAAAGTATACTGTTTTCTGGGTAGCAGTATTAGCTGCAAAGTTTTCATTCAGTTATTTTGTTCAGATCAAGCCTCTAGTTGCTCCAACAAAAGCTCTTTTGAATCTTAAGGGCGTAAAGTACAAATGGCATGAGTTTTTCAGTAATACCAACAGAACTGCAGTTGTGTTGCTATGGATGCCTGTTGTGCTGGTATACTTTATGGATTTGCAAATATGGTATTCAATCTTCTCTTCCTTTTATGGTGCCACGATTGGTCTGTTCTCGCATTTGGGTGAAATCCGGAATATCTCACAACTCAGACTTAGGTTTCAGTTCTTTGCCAGTGCAATGCAGTTCAATCTGATGCCGGAAGAGAAGCTACTAAATGCTCAAGCAACACTGCTAAAGAAGCTTCGTGAAGCCATCCACCGGTTGAAGCTGAGATATGGACTTGGTACGCCTTACCAAAAAATTGAATCAAGCCAAGTGGATGCTACCAGGTTTGCTTTAGATTCTTACGTGTTTCCTTTTGTTTTATGTGAGGATGACTTATCCTCTTCTTATGATCTTCTCTTTTCTTGTCTTAATTATATTTCTTTTGCGATAAAAAAATGATACCAGGTTTGCCTTAATATGGAATGAGATTATCATAGCATTCAGGGAGGAAGATCTCATCAGTGATAAAGAAGTTGAGCTCTTGGAACTGCCACCAAATTGCTGGAATATTAGGGTTATTCGGTGGCCTTGTTTCCTTATCTGCAATGAGCTATTGCTTGCTCTTAGTCAGGCCAAAGAGCTGGAAAAAGAGTCTGATTCGTCACTTTGGTTAAAGATATGCAAGAATGAGTATCGTCGGTGTGCGGTCATTGAAGCCTATGATAGCATTAAGTATTTGTTTCTTATGCTTCTTGATATTGAAAAAGAAGAGTTCCGCATTGTGACTAATATATTCAGGAACATAGACAGCCACATTCAGGCAAGTAATTTAACACAAATATACAAGATGTCTCTGCTACCAGAGATACATGATAAGGTGAGCAAACTTGTTCAGCTTTTGTTACAACCAAAGAGAGACTTGGATACAGCTGTAAATTTATTGCAAGCCTTGTATGAACTGTCTGTTCGACAATTCCCTAAGGTGAAGAAGTCTGCCCCCCGGCTTCAAGAGGAAGGTCTGGCACTACATAGCTCAACAACTGATGAACCTTTGCTCTTTGAGAATGCTATTGAATTTCCTGATGCTGAAGATGCAGTCTTTAATAGGCATCTCAGACGGTTGCATACAATCCTTACTTCCAGGGACTCAATGCACAATGTCCCCTTCAATCGTGAGGCAAGACGGCGGATTGCTTTCTTTAGCAATTCTTTGTTTATGAACATGCCTCGTGCCCCCCATGTTGAAAAAATGATGGCTTTCAGTGTGTTGACCCCATATTATGATGAGGAAGTTTTGTACAGCAAAGAGGCGCTTCGGAGGGAGAATGAGGATGGTGTTACTACCTTGTTCTATTTGCAGAAAATTTATGAAGATGAATGGAATAATTTTATGGAAAGGATGCGTAGAGAGGGCTTGAAAGATGAGGATGATATCTGGACTACAAACCCCAGGGACCTACGTCTTTGGGTATCTTATAGAGGTCAAACATTATCTCGCACAGTTAGGGGGATGATGTATTATTACAGGGCTCTTCAGATGCTTGCCTTTCTTGATTCAGCATCAGAAATGGATGTAAGACAGGGATCACAACATCTTGCTTCATATAGTTCAGCAAACCGAAACAGTGGTTTCAATGGGCTACCTTCAGATAGGCCTCCAGGCTTACGGAATCTCAGGAGGGCAGATAGCAGTGTAGTCTTGTTATTCAAGGGACATGAATATGGGAAAGCTTTGATGAAGTTCTCGTATGTGGTGGCCTGCCAAATGTATGGGCGCCAGAAGGCAGAAAAAAATCCCCGTGCTGAAGAGATATTGTATTTGATGAAAAACAACGAAGCTCTTCGAGTGGCATATGTTGATGAGGTTTCTTTGGGGAGGGATGAGACTGAATATTACTCTGTTCTTGTGAAGTATGATCAGCGGTTGCAGCAGGAAGTTGAGATTTATCGGATCCGATTGCCTGGTCCTTTAAAACTTGGAGAAGGGAAACCAGAGAATCAGAATCATGCCATAATCTTTACACGGGGTGATGCAGTACAGACCATAGATATGAATCAAGACAATTATTTTGAAGAGGCTCTCAAAATGCGGAATCTGTTGGAGGAGTTTAATATTAACCATGGTATTGGGAAGCCGACTATTTTGGGGGTACGGGAGAATATCTTCACAGGATCTGTTTCTTCACTTGCTTGGTTCATGTCAGCTCAAGAGACAAGTTTTGTGACATTGGGCCAGCGTGTTCTTGCAAACCCCTTGAAAGTACGAATGCACTATGGTCATCCAGATGTATTTGATAGATTCTGGTTCATGGGTCGTGGTGGAATCAGCAAGGCTTCTAGAGTGATCAATATCAGTGAGGATATTTTTGCTGGATTCAATTGTACACTGCGGGGTGGCAATGTGACACATCATGAATATATTCAGGTAGGCAAAGGAAGAGATGTTGGTTTGAATCAGATATCCATGTTTGAGGCCAAGGTTGCTAGTGGAAATGGTGAGCAGGTTCTGAGCAGAGATGTATACCGACTAGGCCATAGATTGGACTTCTTTCGCATGCTTTCGGTGTTCTATACAACCGTAGGGTTTTACTTCAACTCAATGATTATTGTACTGACAGTCTATGCCTTCCTTTGGGGTCGCCTTTATATGGCTCTCAGTGGAATTGAGGATGCAGCCATGAAAAATGCCTCCAACAATAAAGCCCTTGGTGCAGTGCTAAATCAACAGTTTATAATCCAACTTGGTCTCTTCACTGCACTCCCAATGATTGTAGAAAACTCTCTTGAGCATGGGTTCCTTCCGGCTATATGGGACTTCCTGACAATGCAACTGCAGCTTGCATCACTATTCTACACATTCTCTTTAGGAACCCGATCCCATTACTTTGGCCGGACTATCCTTCATGGTGGTGCAAAGTATCGAGCCACTGGTCGTGGTTTTGTTGTGGAGCACAAGAGTTTTGCTGAGAACTACCGGCTATATGCTCGAAGCCATTTTGTGAAGGCTGTTGAACTTGGTGTTATTTTGATTGTATATGCTACTCATAGTCCCTTGTCTACGGATACTTTTGTGTACATAGCTATGACTATCTCAAGTTGGTTTCTTGTACTTTCATGGATAATGTCCCCCTTTGTTTTCAATCCCTCTGGGTTTGATTGGTTAAAGACTGTATATGACTTTGATGATTTTATCAATTGGATATGGTATCCAGGTGGGCCGTTCAAAAAGGCTGAGTATAGCTGGGAAACATGGTGGTATGAGGAGCAAGACCATTTAAGAACAACTGGTTTATGGGGAAAGCTGTTGGAAATCATTTTAGATCTTCGTTTCTTCTTCTTTCAGTATGGCATAGTTTATCAGCTGGGTATTGCAGGTAAAAGTACCAGTATAGGTGTTTACTTGCTTTCTTGGATATACATTTTTGTGGTCGTTGGGATTTATATCATCATAGCATATTATCGGGATAAATATGCTTCAACGCAGCACTTATATTATCGACTAGTTCAGCTTCTTGTGATTGTGGCGATAGTTCTTGTAGTTGTCCTCTTACTGGAGTTCACTGAGTTCAAATTTATTGATCTTCTAACAAGCTTTGTGGCATTCATTCCCACGGGCTGGGGAATAATTTTAATAGCCCAGGTGCTTAGGCCTTTTCTGCAGTCAACTATTATTATATGGGAGACTGTAGTTGCCTTGGCTCGGATGTATGATTTGCTTTTCGGGATTATTGTTATGGCTCCCATGGCAGTGTTGTCATGGTTACCTGGATTTCAATCAATGCAAACTCGGATTCTCTTCAATGAAGCTTTCAGCAGGGGTCTTCAGATATCTCGAATACTTAGTGGCAAGAAGTCCACTTAAGATATAATTGGAGGTAATTTTTCTATCATCTCCTTATATAATCTTTTACCCTTGATTAATTGAATATGAAAACAACATGATATTTTTCCTCATTAAGTAATTACATCGAAGCTGAATTTTACACTCTAGTGTAAGCAGGGCGTGATGATGAATGAATGCCTACAGATAAATCCATATATGTACAAGTACATATCAAAATAACACTATATTGCTTTCTTATCTCAATCTTCTAACAATTTTAGTTTAGCCGCTAGCTATGTTGATGTATCCTGTTTGTTTTTTTAACAAGATCAATATCTTATTGAGTATTTGAAGAAATTTTACGTTTTGGGGCCCACCAAATTCTCCCTATATTTTGCTAATTGCTATGTAGCACTTTTGGTTTTCTAGCATTGCTGCAATATTCATGGAAGAAGTTGGATAAGACATGCCATGTCTTTCACATTATTTGAAGCCATATGTCTTAGCAAATTAATGTCAATTGATGTGTAATCTTGGGTATGTTAGTACATCCTCTGATTGGTTGGAAAACATATATTTAAGTTTAAAATTTAATAATAAAGTAACTTTCTGACTAATCGGAGAAAGTGACTCATGAAGTGACACACTTTTTGAGACAGAATATGTGCTCTCGGACAAACATATAATCAGAAACCAATATAAAGCCCTATTGCTTATAATTGATTATGACAACTGTTGAACTTCATATTGTTCTGTCATCTGAAATAATTGGACCTGATTAATATTACTACAACTCAACAAATAAGATGAGCTAAAATAAGTTGTTAGCCAAGGTGAACTAAGCTGTTGTATATGGTATTAGTCAACCTCAAGCTTAGTGTAGTGAATCTCTGTAGAGTGTCATAGTAGGGTCTTCAAATGTAGAGTGTCATAGTAGGGTCTTCAAATGTAGAGTGTCATGCTCTTCTGTGACAGTATGCATATTTCATTTTCTAGCAATTGCTTATGCTCTAATACAATAAATAGAAATTAATTCTAATTTTAACTTTGGTTTATATTTTCAGGTTATGCCATGTCTAAAAGCTAAAGTAACATTCTCATTGACCCATATCACAGAAGGAGGCATATTATGATTGTCTTTGAAATGGGTACATAACCATGCTTCTTCCAATTGCAGCTTTGTTATTTTCCTAACGCAGGTTGTGAATGTCTGTAGTTCAGTTTTGGGTTTTTGAAGGAGTACCTTATGATTTGATCATGTTAGTCATTGAGAATTCACTTGTTGTACATCTTGTTGTTGTCTATATCTAGTGCAACTCACTAACCAATCCTTCACTTTCATTATTACCACTGAATCAACAATTTTGTATATCTTCTCTCCATGCTTGAACATCATATAACTGTTGCCCTTTTGCTTCTATTGATTTTGAGTTAACAGATGTTTCATGTTCACATTTAACCAAGAGAATTACAAAAATCACCATTTTATTTAAACTATAATCACTGATTTAGAATCAAAAGATAACTTTGTCTCGTTTGGAAATAAAACTGTAAAAAACAATCATAAGATTACCATTTCAATACATTTTTGGGCCATATTACAATATTAAAAACACTTATTATTAAAGTTTAAACTTTTTCAAATATCACACTTTTCGATATAGAAAATATTAGACTATGATAAATTATTTTCATCAATCCCAACAAAGTTCATTAAGAAAAACATAAACATTTTTGTTTTGTTAAAAATGGATGAAGAACCAGGTAGCAGAAGGAACAAAAGAAAGACGAAAACGAAATCAATCATACTTCTCTCTCCAAGAATAAACAAGGAAGAAAAGCCAAGACAACGCTAATACAACATCACCAAAACTTTGCCTAAGCCAATCCCATGCGAGATCTTCAACCTTCCTTTCAAAGTAGATCCTCCACATAGCCATGAACACATGAAGAATCATGCAACCTTTGGCGAAGAAGGATTGAAAATCACGATCCTTAACAAACGAAACCATGAATAGTAAGAAACCTATAGCGAGAAGAAGAAGACCGGAGAATGAATCAGAGGTTTTGATTAGAAGCTGATCGTGAGGAGTAGATCCGAGAAGCTTTGTCGCGGTTTCAACGCCATGGCCGAAGGTATAAACTTCTTTCATGTAGAACATCATCAGGGCCCCACTTGTCATTGCTATTAGGGAGTGTAGGAGACATATCACCAAAAACGCTGATGATGAACTCATTTTGTGCTCTATGGCTTTCAAGGCTTGGACATTGTTGTTTATGTAAAAACCCTAAAATTCATTTTATTTTCGAAGAGGGAGGACGAACAAGAACGTTCAATCAATGTTTTACGAGAATAATGTATCTCCTCGTATCAAAAAATAACTTATTTAGTATTAAATAATACATGTGAGTGACGTTAGGATACAGTGTCCATTATGGTCACAAACTCACACGCGGCTTCATACTCACTGATCTGACTTCGGTGCAAATTGGAGTTTTCACCTTTATGTCCATTTCTATACATATTTTATTAATTATTATATTCAAATAGTAAATAAAAAATATAATATCAAATACATTTAACTTTTTTTTAATTTGATTCTCATATTAAAATAATTATAAAGAAGAATTGGTAAAAATATAGGTTTATCTAATTCGATCTTATAATTTATCATCAATTAATAAATGATAATTATGAGTATGGATCTCCTTTAACCTCCTGGATTAAATATAACCAAGCTCCTATTGATTATGATTTTATATGAGAGAATAAGATTAAAACAAGAGAAAAAAATATATACAGAGTTTTATGCACTATATCACTGCATCATCAATCATTGATATTTAATAATCTTTAACTTTTAAAAAAAAGTAATCAAAATAAATGGTGGAGAATGTGTTGGTTGTGTATAAATTTTTGGACAGTGTATAAATTTTAAACTCTTAACATAAATGATCATGTCATCAATAACTCATTTTTTATCCTAACCATCCATGTATAATTATATAAGATCCATATCTCTTATTCTCACAATTTTTATATAAGAATTATTCTCACTTGAGTCACGTCAATAGTTAATATAGACAGTTGAATTTTATGTTACTTGCACGATCAAAAATAAAAAAATGATAATGCAATCAATAATTAACTTTTAATCATAAACAATTCATGTATAGTTGAAGACCCAAACTTATTGTCACAGTTTTTATATGAGAACTGTTATCACTTGAGTTACTATATATATATATATATGATGAGGAATGATCATACCCAAGTTAAGTTACACTCAATTTCAATCATTTATTTCCTTAAATCTACCGGACAAAATGAGTGAATGCAATAAATTATTTAAGATTTCTCTTTCTCTCTCATCATTTATTGCATTTACTCATTGGTCTATTGGATTTAAAAAATGAATGACTGGAATTGAGTATAACTTAACATAGGTATAAACGAATCTTTCCTCTATATATAAATATTATTATTAGAAGATAAAATGACCAAGATAGTATGCACAAAGAGAATCTTTGGTACTAAACAAAAAGAAAAAACAGAAGATGCATATATATTTGGTGAAGATCAAGTACATTTTTGACAGTATGGTAATGGAACAACAAAATGGGTTTACCATGTTTGAGGAATTTGGTGGCAAATGGTAACCCCTGTATAATGTTATGATAATAATTATTGAAGAACTTTACTCTATATATACAACAAAAAATTCAATAGCAATGGACAATTTCATAAAGTAAAAAGAATGTGATACGTAGGAACAATAAAACTCTCATCTTCCACGTTATCTTTCCCTTCTTCTCTGCTGCAATGAGTGATTTGCATAGGTGGAATGCCTCAAAAAATATCATCCAAAGAAAACTTTAATTTGCTTCCATGTCTCTATTTCCAGCCACCACTTTGCGGTGGCGTCTAGAACCCGCTTTCCTATGCTTTCCGGGGTTTCTCCGGACCGATGCCTTTTCTGGTAAAGTTTCAAGCCCGGGCAATGGAGGTGGTGGAGGATTGAGTGCAACAGAGACTGGTGCAGCCAGCTTCAACAATAAGTCTCTATGGTATTTCTGTAACCACATGAAGAGATTTGCATTACACAAATGTAAGTGAGATAGTAAAACCACATTCCAATGAAGTTGGTTTCAATAAATAAAGGTTACAATTACGAATGCAATTTCGGAAGACAAATAATTACCTGAACTACAAAGTTGCGTCTTTCACAATCCAAGAACATGGACAAATGAAAATCCACCCTCGATATAAGTTTGTCTCTGACAACTGCGAAACTAATCTGGTCCCGAGAAGTAAACCGGTCAACTTCATTATACCAAAGACAAGTGAAGAGGTTGCTAATAGGAACATGCTCTCGTACTATTACACATCCTTCAGGAACATCTGCAATTCAAGAATCAATGTTCAGAAAACATACTAAGTCCAAATTGAACCAGCAAGTGCACCTCATCACACATGGAAAGAAAGAAAAAGTTTAGCGTACCACTTATAATAGGAAGTTTTGCCTCTGTATATGGAGTCAGTCCCTCATTCTTGTAAAAATCGATTTGAAAGTCAATAGAGGCATTATCATACTTTCCAGCAGCTTTATTTGCTTCAGCCTCAGTAAATACATCAAAGCGCTTATAGTGTTTAGATATTGCAAAAGTCGCATTCTTCCTCCACAGAAACCTAAATAAGAAAAGGTAGTGCAAAGTCAAAATACGTATGAATATCTCCCCGAATAAATTGTATTCAGGAACATAGCCCAAGCCAAGCCATCATATATATAAAAAACCCAGTAATAACTCAATCTTGGTTTTCATGCAACATACAATATCAAGATCTTGGTCAAGTGGTTTTTTTATAGCACCAAATTTGTAGTATCCAAATAATAATTCTGCATATCGAAGGCATTTGACAAGACGCTAGTACTACAAACCGAAATAATGCTAGCTCCTACATGTCTAGAGGAAAGTTCTTAAACATAACCGATAATTCTATTATGCTAGCTCCTAATAAGTACTAATGTTGGTGAAATATCAATTTGAAGAAATGCCCGATCATGGAGACAATTAATTATCGTAATTTTATAATCAGGGGAGGCTGAGATAAGAATCCTAATCCATTTTTGTCTGCATCATGCTTTGATGATTAAGCTAGTAGTAGTCTTGGGCTTCTATTCATTGGGAACCTCCACGTCGGTGTGGTCGTCTCTTATTGCATGACCTCATTGATGCTTCTTGCACTGAGTTAAAAAATATCAGGACCAGAGTACGGTTTAATTACGCATCTGATTTCAGTTATCCTCACTTTCAATTGCTATGCTCTGAAAAGGGTATCGGAGTGAAGCCAACTCAGAAACAAATAATAGGGGAATATCACAGCTTGAGATCTGGCAACCATTTTAAGGCGACAAACTCTTCGGTAAGACCAATCATTACTTTTCTTCATTGAAACATATATGTAAGACAAATTGTCAAAACCTCATCTACCGTTAAATATAGAAGCATTGTAGTCTAGAAAGATCAAGAGACGAGCTTGTGAGGGAAAGAAATTCCATAGTTGGACTTCTGGAATTTTCTATGCCAGTTTTGACAGAAAGAACCAGAAATGTATTTAAGGAGCATCAAGCACATGATAAAACACAGTGCAATTGAGACACTGAATGAAAATACACAAATAATTACCACAATTGGTAAAACCAACACACATACTACTGGCATATATCAACCCTCACATCTCCAAGTGCCACTGTGGTAGTTACATTCAGTTTGGAATAAAACATTATGAGTCAATTCTGCATAAGCAATGCACCATATCTATCTCAAATAGAATTAGATTAAAAAAGTGAACCACACATCAGATTATGTATCAAATAAACGTATGAATAAAATGAGATATTTACATAACTTTTATATGCAAATGAATAAGGTCTACACTCTATTGTATCAAAAATAGATACTGAAACATACCTTTCAAGAATTTGATATGGATCAACAACAAGCTCAAGCTTTCCATCAAGCCATATAGAGTAGCGGGCATTTGGAGCCATTCTATGCAACAGAAGCTTTGGAATCTGTGGGAAAGTTAGATAAGTTACAAGTACATAAAAGTACTACTTTATGAACAAGAAAACACAGTAGCATTCGGGGTAGATTTTTTGTTATTTCAATTAATATCAAAAAGCTTAAATCATATTAAGGAAAGAATCATCATAATGCTCTCTAACACGAGGCTCAGTCAGTATGGCATATTAACTCCTTCAACGAAGATTACAGAAAGATCCACAGTCAACAATATTAATTTTCCAGAGCAAAGACCAGATCATAAAGAGAAGCATAATTATTTAAAGCTTGAGCAATGAATAAGACAAACAACCCATTTGCTAACTTCTAGTTCACAGACATAATGATGCTTGCCAACATATAATCCTGACCTTTCCAGTGCGTCTTGCATCTGTGTAAGGAATATTACGAACAACAATAACTCTCCATAAACCGACCTTCTTGCTGATTCCCATCTTGCCAGAACTCCTCAAATATTCTTCTGTTATTTCATCTACAAACATCAGGAAGCATATAGTCTTCCTGGAATATTCACTTATATTTGATGGTTCATTTATCTCATCAAAATTTCCTGAACGGCATGTTTATTTAATCAGCAAAGTACTACTAGCTTAAAGCCTTAAACAACTAAATAAAAGCAGAAACCACAAAATACAGACCAAATATGGCTGATGCAACAACTATGCCCCGGCACTGCTCCATAGCAACAAGGTCATCTTCATCTAAGTCAAATCCTGTGTTGTGGCCAGGTTTAGCTCCTCTTACGAATCTGAATGACACACACATGCATCATTGAAGATGCAGAATGGACGGATGTATGTAAAAGAGTAGATGAAATATACTTTAATACTGGCACAGACTAATTATAAACATAAAGAACATTCTTCAGTGCTACTAGAAATACATAAGGCAAAGTGGCAAATATCCAACAAAAAGTAAAACTTACCCACAGTGGACACTCATTGACTCTCGTATATCAAAAGAATCATTTCTCTGCCTTAAAGTAGGATATCCACCAAAGTCTGAACCACCAAATTCTCCATCTCTGCTTAGATTTTCCTCGTAGATAAATGTTAAATTCTTAAGCACTGGAGAAGGTGAAGGGAACTTCGGCATAAGTGCAATGGCTTCCTCCACGGGGAGATAACATACAGGGCATGCTGAAATGTAAACAAGCTAGAACATTGAGGAGCAATACAATTAAGTAACCTAAAATATCCTAGGGCCACCATATCCAACTACCAACATTTTAGGAACTAATTGAAACCTGCAAGTATGACAGATACTATCGGAAATTACTAAGAACAAAACAACCCAAGATATCTGAGTCAAAAAAATAGTAAAACTAGTACTTACGCCGTGGTCCAGTACGCTTCTTATCTGCTGGTGGGGGAGGAAGTGTGAAACTATTACATGGATGGCCAGGAGGAAGAGAGTAGCCCATAAAATATCTCGGGGGAAGAGGGGGAAGTAACAAACTTGTTTTGAATCCCATGGCAGTTGCCATATTGATCATAGATGGGGAATTACTTAAAGACAGGCTTTCATTTACACTTATGGTTTGTACATTGTTCCCTTCCTGTGAATCTTCACCTGAAAGGAAGCCATATAACAAACATGATGTTAGAATTAAAAGCTGAAACCATGTGATTATGACAATATATATGAATTGCAAAACAAGTTTTCTTCCTTCGGCAAGGCATTTGGCATTGCATTCCTAAAGTAGCTTTTGATGCATGGACAAATACATAGAACAAAAGGGAACATAGTGCCCTGTTCTGTTCTCTTGGGTTCCACTAAAAGGTGGAACCAAGATGTCTCACTTTTTAACCCTCAAGTCCCTTTTTGTTCTATTTATTCTGGAATCAAGGTGTCCCACTTTTTTAACCCTACTGTCTTATTCTATCCCATTTATAATGGATGCATTTGGAAGATCTTATTTGGGCTTATGAAAATATCATCTTCTTATAAACTCTTTTTAGCTTATTGAATAACCTTTTTTTCATTATGTTCTAGCACGTCTCCGAAAAGCTACCTAAGATTGATGGTTAATCGGATTCATCCTATGCGGCTATATGACCAATTATATTCATCAAGATGTTCCACTTTTCAACCCTTATATCACATTCTGTTCTATTCAAAAACTACATCAAACACAAAATAAAATAGATATCATATATTATGTTCCATCATGTTCTAGCATCTCTACCAAACAGATAAATCCTATAACCAATCACATTCATCAAAAGGAAATTTAAAATCATAATCACATTGAAATTACATAACAAAAACTTATATAAAAAAGGAACAAAGGGAAAAGAGAAATATAGAAATAAACCTTTGCCAACATAGAGAACCCAAACGAAAACAACAGCTGAGATGAGAGAGAGAAGGAGCATTCCAACCTTCTTTCGACCCGCGAATTTGAAGATCCAATTCAAAGACCTATCTTTCTCTTTAAGCATCTTTGAACCTTTACGCCCTGTTTGAATTGGTGAAATTCCATTAATTTGTTGTAGCTGCTTCTCCAATGAACCATAACTTCCACTACGAATACCCAAACTCATTTTCTTCTCTTTAAACCTTCACTACTCTCACACTCATGCAACTCTATCATTGCCCTCTCATTTCCTCAACCTTCAATATAACTAACCAAACAACCCCTTTATGTTTATTTTCAACTATTCAACACACGCTTCACCAATTTTCTCCAAAATCAAGGGTACCCTTTTGAAAATTTTCACGGAATCAAAGTACCCTGTGACTGAATTGCACTTTACAATGTCGCTCTAACTTCAAAATCAACAAGAAAAACGAGTTATGAATTCTATTATGAGTGATAAAGAAGAAAATTGTAGTGGGAGAAGCAGAGGGGAAATCAAATCAAACTTGGGATTCTAGAAAAACCAATTGAAACAAAAATTGGGTCCCAAGAAATATTCCCCCTTTCTTACAGAGGAGGATGAATCTCTGGTTTTGTGATCGAGTATGTAGGGTTTTTAAGCAGAAAAAATCTGCTTTTTTTGTTCTCAAATCTCAGACTTGGAAGAAATCTGAGATCACAAAATTGAACTAGTATTAAGAAATATTAATTTCTTAATTTCGCTGGTTCTGAAAAGAGGATGATATAAGAAGAAAAATAAAGGGGAAATGTACTAAACTAAAACATAGGATAATAGTTCAGACAGTGATGTTTATAATAATGTAATAATAAATAAATAAATATAGTCCTACCCTACGATTGATTTGCATTTCGCATCTAATTGTTTTAGTCAAATGGTCAATTTTCATAAATTCAATAATGCTATATATTTAACACTTTAATTTTTTTAGTCAAATATATTAGTATAAAACTTTATACACATTTATACATTATTTATCATTCATCTTATTTATTTATATTACTTATTTTGATAAATGATACAATAATAACAGGTGAAATTTTTATAGTATAAATACATACATTTTCCTTCTTAATATTTATCTATTGTTGAGCTAGTGCATTATCACTACTATTTATCCTAAAAAATATATTATTTGCTATAATCGGTTGAAAAATGTATTTAAGCTCAAAATTTAATAATTAAGTATTTTCTCACTAATCACAACTTAAATACATGGAGTGGGGCACGATGTGGAGGGTCAGATACTCTGAATGAGTATCATTATATTTATCTGACTAGTATCCACATATTTATAAATTTATATTTTAATTAAATATTATATATATATATATATATATTACTTTTTATTACTTTAAAATAGAAATAATTTAATTTATTACTAACTCATCATCAATGTTAATGATTGAACTATATAAAGTGATAAATTTATCATATACATATATAATTACTCATATAGTAATTTTATACAATGATTCTTAAAAAATATACAAATATATAACTAAACTTGAAAACTCATTGGATAACTATGAATATCTATTACCCACAATAACACTAAAAAATAGGCTTAGTATGAGTACGAAAAATACTAATTACCTCATCCCTTACCATCCCAAGACAAAAACAATTTGATACCTAAAAATATATTGAAATCATAATAAGTTATTAGTATTTAATCTTAATAATCTAATACCACTTTAAAAATATTTTATAATAAATTGAAATCATAATAAGTTATTATATTTATTTAATAAAAGATTAAATGATACGTTGGGTGGTATTGAAGTAATGTCCTCATATTTTCCGGTGTCAACATTAGGTGTAATAAAATATGCCCTATAGTAATTTAATTACTCCAAATTCAGAGGATAGTTCTTTGATTAATGTAGGGAATGTTAGGTATGATGGTCTTCTGCAACAAGGGAAACTTGATCAGAAATTTCATGTGATTGGTAGATGAAACAAATAATCTCCATATATTAGAACATATGAACATTATTACTATGCACCAATTGTGTTAGGCATTCGAGACCTGATGAGCAAGGAGTGGGTGGTAACTCTACAACATATCTCGAGAGATGATAACTGTGTGGAGAATATCTCATAAAGAAATGAGTTATTTCTTTCAAAACTTTTATTATAATAGATTCGTAATGCTCACATACATGTTGTATGCAGATATCCTTGATACATGGTACCATAAGCCTAAGTTGCTTATTCAATTACTATCCCAAAAATGATAAATTGATATTAAAAGATAATGTGCGTGTTCTTTCTAGTTATAACTCAATGAACATGCTTGTCTCATATTTTCTAATGATTGTAAGTGTTATGTATGAAAGTATTAAAATAATAATTTCTAATATGAAATGAATCATATTTTCTAACTTGTTTGCATGTGAAATGATTTCAGCTATGTTTTTGAAACATGGTTTTCAAGATCCATAGACAATGTGATGGCTAGTCTATTTTTAGCCCCTTGTTTATTTTTCTAATTTAAGTGCACCATATTTATTTATTTATGGGAGTATTAGATAATAATTTTATCTTATGGTGAAACTTATTGTCAAATGTCAATAATGTTGCTTACTTCCTTATTGTCAAATGTCAAAACATCGATCATTAATAGCATACACACAACGTGAAAATGCAACAAAATGCTGACACAAATGACACCTCAATTTCTTCCACTAATTTATGGTGAAAATTACATTATATAGACCTTAGTCCAAATCAAGCCAATAACCAACCATGGTTATATAAACTTAAAGCACTTGTAGGGTTACTTTTAGTATTCCAACCAAAGAAATAATATTAGTCACATTTAAATAGGGGAAAACCCTTTAACAACTAGGATATATTGATTTTCAATAACCCATTTTAAGAAGATATACATGTCAATAAAAAAGAATATACAAATGAATATGCAAATTGCAAAATAATACTTCTGAAATTGATAATGTAGTATGTTACAATGACTATATTTAATTTGAATGATTAAACACCCTGTAAGACACATCAAAATATTTGTGTATTATTTGTTCTTAGACAATTAAATGTTTAATTAATCATTAAATATTCCAAATCAATCATAAATTTTTTAAGTTAGGTCAAATTAGTCCATAAAATTAGTCCTATAAATAAACTAATTTGTCCCCAACTTAAAAAATTTGAAGACTAATTTGTATTTTCCAATTTTATTGAAATAAAATTGATATATATATGAAAAGATTTTGAGTGATAAATTTGATAAAATATTGTCCTTAGTAGTCTTACTATGGATCATGGTTAAAACGAACATATACAAATGGCATGACGAAATTGGTGGTTGCTAAATCAGTGCTTGGTGGTATTGGTGATGATGAATGGATTATGGATATATGGAACATTGATGAATGGATATGGTGAACAATGAATCAATGATGAAAGTGAAACTAAGAGGTAAGTTATTGATAGGAAGAATTAAGAAAATGGAGATGAAATGTTTAAGGAACGGAGTGCAAGAAGTTGTTGGTTCAAGTTTTACCTACAAAAAAAAGAATTATAAAATGGTTTGATAATCGGATAAAGAAAAAGAAGGAAAAAAATGAAGCTTCCCATTCAAGTAAAATTTGTTTATGGGAAAAATGAATTTCCATTCTAATCCAATAATGCTATGTATTTCTAACATTTTCTCCTAAGTGATTAACATTTACCTTGCTTAAATTGATCACAAGTTGGGTAATGTTTGTACAACTTTGACTTGCATTGATAATGACTAATTTTGACCAAATTCTACATGTTGATCTACATAGACCATTCTCTAGTATCTAAAAATAATTAATAAGTTGTTCAATGATGTAAAATTTTCTTCAATTTCTAAGTTTCGTACAAAATCAAAAACTAAATTTCTATCTCTAGATGTAACATTTAATAAGAGGAGCAATTGCACATCAAAAAGATTAACTTTTTGCTTGTGGCCCATTGGGAAGAAAAACTATGTAAAGAAATCCACTAAATCTATGTACTTGCCCTTGCCTTCTTTCATTTTTTTATATACGTTTTTAAGTAACCTACACACTTTAAGTAGTTTTGAGAAAGTACTTTTCTTAACGTAGTGTCAATCTCTTTTATAGTCGATATATATATTTAAGTAGCTTATTGCCTTATTTTAACTAAAGGTTTGACTTTATAATTTATTGATATAGCTTCTTATTTGTTAATTGGAGTAGGATATAATCCACTAATATTAAAAAAATGTATATAAATTATGTTCTCAATCAACGTGAACACTTAACGTTGGCATGCCATGATGCTATTTGAGTTTCATAACAATGCTTGATGTTTTCGAATCATGTAGCTATAGAATAATTATTTTAAATCTTAACATTAGTTTCTAGTTGTGTATATTACGCTTATCATACAAAACAAGTTATGTATTTTAATTATTCTGGGCGAAAAACAATTAACTTCTCAAACAAAACTAATCACACATGGGTTTATTCTTTTTTTATTTTGAAAATTCACATGGATTCAATCTAATACAGCTCATCACGGTCTTCATTAATCATATAGATTTCAGTATCCGTGTCACTTTATTAAATTATTAATGAATAAAATTATAGTTCTACTACATGTTTAATATATAGGAAATATAATGTGTTTGACATGAAAAACTTATAGTTTATTTCATTTAAAAGCTTTGTAGATATGTCCTTTCAAAATTAGTATAAATTACTCATCTACTCAACATATCAAATACTCACTTCAACTTTTGAATTTTTTAATATTTCTCCTTCATCTTTCTCACTTTATAACCCCTCATTCCACATTTCTCATTCTCCATGATGCTTATTATTATTATTATTTTGTTGCTCCAAAATGTGTATTTTATGATATTGGTCATATACTTTTTTTGCAATTGCGTTTCTCTTTCGTATTTGTATGATGCAAACACGACTTTAAGGTCACATATAGTAAAATAACTCATACATAGCCTTAAGGTTAAGGTTACAAATAAGTTATTATCGCACACATGACTTATAATGCCATATTTGATAGAATGATTAAAAAATAGAAGAAACTAATACCTTGTGTTGATTATAAATGTTACATGCAAGAAAAATTAAACTAACATTGTTTATGATGATTTTTACGTAGTGTGGTTTATTATTAGATTTTAATTTCATGGAAAATGATGAAATAAAGTATTCGGAAGATATGATTTGTGAAGAGGATGAAACAAGTGATAAGAAATAAAAGAGATCATGGTTTCGAATAAATTTTAATTTTGGCATTTTTGAAAAATAGTGGGTTATGAATGTTAAAAACTAGAAAACTTAAATTGCTTACCTATTGTTAGGTTTAGGTTTTGGTCATATTGTTTTACCTAATCTAGTATGGGAATTGTTTAGGACATGGCCCATATGCTTGGAGAAAAATATGCATATATATATCGATACGATAAGAGTTTTTTATATTCTCGTTACATCATTCACTGTTAAAATTTAATTATTATTGACTTTAAATATAAGTAATACAAATGTATGATGAATAATACACTGATTGTATATAAATCTTTATATTGATCGCGCATAAATATTTCATTTTTCTTTATTTACCATATTTCCAAATTTTATAAATAATATTCTCAAACCGGATAACTAACTGCAAATATTAAGATTTCCTTATTATCAAAGGGAAATGTGGAGGTCACTATTACTTTATTTAGAGCTACAAGTTACTATGCATGAAAAATGAGCCATGTGGAATGATAAATCTAGGAACACAATTTTTTGTGTGATTAACACTGTCCAGTAGCAACAGAGAGTACATCTGTTATTTCACAATTTATGTTACTGTATGTATTATCATTTTACGATTGGTTGAAAAATATGTTTAAATTAAAAAATTAATAATTATTTATTTTTCTGACCAATCATAATCAGATATAGTAACATAATTTATGGACAAACAGATTTGTACCCGCACGAGTGAGGGGTCTTTGTTTGATTTTCTGATTCTTTGCATCCGACATTAACAACTTAACATGTGATTTTGCTTACACAGGTTGCTAGAAGTATAGTTGCTTTTGGCTCATGAAATGTTTCTACAACTTTTATATGATAATGAAAATGGGAAACATTAACAAACATTATATTTTCCACTTTCCTTTGTTTTATGATAGACCCATCACCAACAACCTAATTTAGGTAGATGCATTTAAAAGGGAAAGTTTTGCCATTCATAATAATAAAAGATGTATTTATTAATAAAAAATAGATGTGATTTATATAAATGCCAAAAAAATGATGCAAAACATAATTTCAGCAGGGGGAAGGTGCAAACTCTATTAACAAAGAGAGTAGGAAAGTGCAACTACATTAACAAAGGAAAAAATGACATTTATGTACTCTATCCTCCATATATAAGACACTAATAAGTCATAACTAATTCATACCTATTAAAAAGAATGTTAAAAATAGTTGTAATTATCAAATTTATCAAAAAAAATTGTACTCTTCATCCTTATATATAATGCCCTTATATATTCATATATTAAAAAAGTGGATAAAAGTAGTGTAACTCTCAGTTTTTTTTACAATTATATTAAGATTGCAAAATTACCATTTCATTCACTTTATGGAAAATTGAAAGATTTATTGGAATATACGGAAATTAATAATTATAAAGTGTGATTGTGGAACGAGTGTATCTAATATATATTATTTAATGTTACCTAAAGAAAGTGACTTATAGTTACAAAAGTGAGTTACAACTACAATAGGAAAAAAAAATAGAAATGAAGTTTAAACCCACTACTATGCTCTTGTGAAAAGGGCAACACATAAGTTATTTATATTGGAAACTTAGTGGAGATAGAGTAAACCTCATAATTCAATGAACACAAGTACTTACAAATTATGTACAAGACATTTAATTTATAAATACTTCATAAGAAATTTGGTAAAAATTGTCCAACTCTCAAATTTATTAGAAATTATGTAATCCCTCCATCCTTATATGTAAGACATATATAACTTATTCACATATTAAGAAAAGTGAATATCATGGGGGTTCCTTATGCCGGTAGTGGAATTTAAACTTAAAATCTTTTGTATCATAAGTTGATTTCTTACCAATTGTGGACCAATCATTATTGGTAGATGGAGTAATCTAATATCATGTTTAAATTAAAAGATAATGTTTTGCTACTTCATAAGTTTTATCATATTATCTTAATAAAATATTTTGAAAATTACAAGTATATATTTTGAAATAAATAAAAATATTATAATATTTTGCAAACATAAGTCACAAAAAGTATTATTTCCTTCCCACCATGTTCTTAATTATGATCCTTGAAACTGAATGACATTTTTTTAATTCCTCAAAACTTTAATAAAAAAACATATTTAATATTAAAACAATCTTCTTGAGGATGGCTCATATTGGAAGTTCATATTGGGAGGATCACTCAGATTGTGAAGAACATTCGACATCTTCTTAAGAGAACTGGAATGTTGAGTGTCATCATGTATGGCGTGAGTGCAACATGCTAGTTGATTTCCTATCCAAAATAAGCCGGAGCAACTTATAGTATGAAAATTTGGGAATCTATGCCCTTAAAGGTGTCTCATATCTTCCATATGGACCTTTCAGCTTTGATCTAGTTTTTTTCTTTCTTTCCAATGTAACAAAAAGTCTTCTTTCTTTACCCAGTCATATAACTCATTTATTATTTTTGTATAAATTCTCGTGGAAACTTACAGGATTTATATGATATTTTATTAAACAAACATATGTTTAATTTTCCGAATCATATCTTACACAATGTAAATATGTTATATCAATTGAAAATTTAAATATTCATTGATCTAAATAACCCCTTATCCAATCCCATTGGTGCACTAAAGAGTAATTATTCATGTTACATACAAAGTAGTAATGTTTTGTTCATGAGAAGAATCGTCTAAGTTGCTCCAAGTTGATTAACAGAATTTTATTTATCAAATAAACAATGAAACTTAGTATGTTCCTCATGCATGCATACAATTTCAATGGTGCTACAAATCTGCTCCTAATACGCATTCATGCACAATGTACCTATTCACTTTGCAATCTCCATCAAATCCTTATCATAACTTCAATCATTCACCATTCCAACCATCCAAAGTTTCTCAATCTTATAGAGAATAAACCTTCCTATATGTACCCTTCTTTACCTTCCATTATTTTTCAAATCTTGCTATTTTTCTTTATCACTTCTTAACTAAATCTTAACATACCCATCAAATTGCATTAGCCCTTTTTTCCAATTAATATATACAGAAAGTTTATTGTTGCAAAATTTTCTCCATGTCAAAAGAAAGTGAGGATTTTTCCACAGAGATTGTGCAAAGTAGTGTGGAGAATTCTTTCTCTGTGAAAGTAAGGCCTAGACTACCAGATTTTCTTAGTTCAGTGAATCTAAAATATGTGAAATTGGGTTATGGTTATCTCATAAACCATCGACTTTATTTATTGCTAGTACCACTACTCTTTTCAGCCTTGTTTGCTCATATTGGAAAGTTCACTTTGGAAGACCTTTATAACAAATATGAACTCACTGAGGCTCTATTTATATTAGGACTCATGTGCTTAATGTTATATTTGTTGGTTCATTCTACACCCCGTTCTACATATGTGCTTGATTTTGCATGTTTTCGCCCTCCAAATCAATACAAGGTAAACACACTTTTTGGTAAATACTTCTCACTCTTCACATCATAAGATTGTGGATGAGTTTTGAGTCATCAATGGTATCTCTATACAATTACTTGTTTCAGCTTTTAGATTGTTTAGTATTTTTTTCCTTAAGCCTGTATTAGTATATTCAAAGCGTTGGTCTAGTGGTATAAAGTATAGCTAAATCCTCAGGATGATCAAAAGGTCGATGGTTCGAGTCCTGTGAGTAATACTTGTTGAGAGGGACAATCACACACCCTAAAAGATAGTTAAATGTGGATGAATATTAAGTGATCATTAGTATATCTCCCACTATTTACTTGCTTGAACTTTGAGATTGTTAATACTTCATTTCTTTGGCAATAATATGCTTGAGGGAATGTAAACATAATTCTATATATTCAATTTTTGTACATACTTAATTGGACAGGTCTCTAAAGCAGAGTTCATTGAGCTAGCTAGAAAATCAGGGAATTTTAGTGATGCTGCCCTTGAGTTTCAGGCAAGAGTTCTTAAGAAATCTGGCATAGGCAATGAGACCTACATGCCTAAGGGAATTTTTCGCCCGAGCTACCTAACATCGCTTAATGATGGCAGAGAAGAAGTATCCATGGTTATATTTGGTGCAATCAAGGACCTTCTTGCTGCAACTAAAGTAAAAGCAAAGGATATCAAAATCCTGGTAGTAAACTGTGGAATATTAAATACAACACCATCAATATCATCAATGATAGTAAACCATTTCAAGCTTAGGCATGATATTCAAACATTTAACCTTGGTGGTATGGGTTGTGCTGCTGGAATCATTGCAATTGATCTAGCTAAAGACCTTCTTGATGCATATCCAAACTCTTATGCACTTGTAGTGAGCACAGAATCTGTCAGCTATTCATGGTACACTGGCAATGACACTGACATGCTTATTCCTAATTGCTTCTTTAGAATGGGAGCTGCAGCCATCATGCTCTCGAATTTTCGCTTCGATAGGTGGCGCGCCAAGTATGAACTCAAACAGGTATTTCTTAACGAAACGAAATCATTACTTTTGTTTAAGAGTTTAATAGGTATGCAACATCTGAAACAGACTTACATCGGCTTCCAGTGATATTTTGATAAATCAACATTTATCAATACTTCACTCTAGTCACAAAAATAAAAGCATACATGTCACAAAAATTAAAGTAACATTTTGATTATGTGCTTAATTTGCATGAAATATATCAATTATAGGGTCTCTATCTTATTGGTTTGAGCTATTGCCAATGTATGTTGCAGCTTGTTAGAACACACAAAGGAGTGGATAACAGAAGCTTCAAAAGCATACATCAAAGGGAAGATAGTGAAGGGAAGAAGGGTCTTTCTATAAGCAAAGATATAATTGAGATTGGAGGGCATGCACTAAAGGCTAATATTACCACATTAGGCCCTCTAATGCTACCAGTATCAGAACAACTTCACTTCTTCACTAACTTGCTCTTCAAGAAAAACAAAACAAAACCACATATTCCAGATTACAAGCTAGCTTTTGAACATGTATGCATTTTGGCAACAAGCAAGAAAGTATTGGATGAGATTCAGAAGAATTTGGAACTCACTGAGGAGTACATGGAAGCATCAAGGAAGACATTAGAGAGATTTGGTAACACATCTAGCAGCAGCATTTGGTATGAACTAGCATACCTTGAGTTTAACTCAAGAATCAACAAGGGTGATAGGATATGCCAAATTGCTTTTGGTTCTGGATTCAAGTGTAATAGTGTTGTTTGGAAGAGTCTCAGGAATGTTAAAAGACCCAACAAGAGTCCTTGGATTGAAGATGAATAATGCTGAAAAAGCTATGCATCAACCTCACATGTCCATTTTATGAGCAAATGAAATAAGATATAGTAAATAAATATAACAGATTCGTAGGTTTTAAAAATTGTTAAAGAAATAAGTGAGAACATTTTAAGAAAGAAACTTAAGGATTCGAATCTATGATAATTTTCTTTGACCTTAAATCCATGTTGTTAAAATATGTTATATGAAATTATGAATCATAAAATAGACAATATTTACTAATATTCTGAATAATTTTGTACACAAATGCAATCCTTAGAGTGGTAACAGAATAATTGAAGTATAATTCTCTATTTCATCCTCAATTAGTGCATCATGTGAAGTTAATTTGACCAAAGATTTGGTTTTCCTTGTATTCATAAATAAAAGATATGGTGTAACAATATAAAAACTTTACACATCATACACCCATTATTTTTAATTCATGTGAATGGTGGATTTTTGTAAGGAGGAAAATAAAAATAAAAAAATTAATGATCAAAGCGATACTACCATGTTATTTTTAATTTATTGAAATGTTAATCTCACAATTTTTTTATTTTTTGGTTTTTAATTTTGTTAAGCTGGTAAAAAAAAAATTGCTGCTAGTGATGAAATGAGCACTAGCACCAAGGGAAAAAAATGTTTATGAAGAGGGAAATGCCGTTTTTTTTCTTACACTCACAAACATTTTTCTCTTCAAATTCTTATGTGCTTGGGAATTAATCACGCAAATTGCCAGTGTAAAGTAATTTTATGCTGTTTTTTTTATTTTATGTTTTGAGTAAATTTAGTAATGTTTGTCTCATATTCAGCTTTATAGTTGATACTCAAAATTTATATAGTCCCATGCATAGCCCAAGGTTGCAAAACAAAATCAAAATCCAACACAAGAAAATGGATAATTGATTGACAACTAATAATTCATAAAAAATAGTATAACAAAAACCATATAATAACATAATTACAGGTCTTAATTAGTTAGTGGAACAAATTGATTTCATGCCTAAATCATTAACAAACATACACATGTATGGCATAAACTTTTGGATCTGTACCTAATCATCAATCATACTGAAATAATAGAAAGGCTTGAACATATATAGATATTTTTTTAAGTATAAATTTAATTAAGTCTAAATGTATATATGTATCTTAGTTTCTCCTTGTTCATATTTAAAAATAAAAAAAATAGTCTCCATGTCCTTGTTGAAATTAGTTTCTCCTTGTTCATATTGTTGGTGATGGATAAACCAACAAGGCACATGATTAATGATCTTCCATGTAATAATATAATAAAACCATAGACAATGTTTCATATCTACGCAATTGGTTTCATCTGCACCACAGAAATTGTACTCGGATCACATACCATGCACAAAACAAATAACACTTCCCAATCTTTCCCTTTCATGATAATAAATAATCATGAAAGTTGAAAGGTATGCATGCCCATTATCTCTTTTTGTTCCCATGCAATAATTCTAATTTCTAACCACATGTTCTCTCTCACTTTATCAATATATGGTCCCCTAAAACCTCTAGATATAAGAGAAAATTATAAATAATAATTGAATTTAATATGTATATATTGATAATGTACAGGTTTTTTATATACTCAGCAAATCATTCATTTTTAATTTTTTAACTATTATTCACTCTCAAACAAAAATAATACAATTAATAATTAATACATAAATTTTAAACTCAGTAGCCCTTTCCACAGGAGTTAGTTACTTGTTGTAAACACTTTCCATTTGAAATAAAATGGCCAAAACTTCTCTCTCATCTTTCTCTTAATGTTAACCTTATCTTCGATCAAAGATGATCCAAAAAAAGATAAGAGGGAGAATCCAAATATAATTTAGTTATAATCAATTTTAATCTTAAACAAAACTAATATCAAAATTAAATACGGAAGTTCTTATTTGATTAGGAATTATGTCTAAAATCATGGCAAATATTTTTTTTACTTTATTTCTAATCTACCTGAAACAATTGTTCTTAGTTTGCAGGCTGGATCTACGTTTCAATTTTCAAGCTCGAACTTGTCAAAAAAATCTTAATGTCGATCACTAATCTCTTATGACATTTTGAAAATGGAAACAATTTTGGTTGTTTTTCATCCTGTTAATAACTTTCGTGTTACAATTCATATGTTTTTTTTTTACTCTTTCATTCTCTTGATTGGTTCAGTAACAATTACCATGGTAGTTTCCAATTTTATTACTCCATCACCCATTCAAAGGTAACACTCTTTCTTCAACCAAACTTAATATATATTAGAAAGAAATATTTACCCAAAGTAAAGACATATTACCTGAAAAAAGCAAAAACTAAAATAAAAATAGACATGTGAGAAAATTAAACAAACTTCACTCTTGAGAGTAAATCATTATTCCAACAAACAAAATGAAAAAGAAAAAAAACATTTTCCAAATCCTAATTTTGCTTGTTGCAACTTGCAAAGTTCATATCCACTAATTAAGTGGCTTCAGAGCATGCAGCCTCAATGTTCTTAGCCATTACCTGAAGATTAGAGTGAATGAAAGAGTTCAAATCTTGTAATATCCACCCTTCCACAGGATCACTCACAAACCCCCACTCAATCTTGCACCCACCCACTTCAGCATCCTCATTGAAGGCCACAACTTTCATTGTAGCTACATAAGACTTAAATCCCATGTTGTTCTCACCAATTTCATAAGACAAACAACGTTGGACATGATCAATACTCAGCAGTTTCTCTTTGGCCCAATTCATAATTGTTGTCTCAGTATCAGCATCATCACCTTTTATGGTATTAGCACAGTAGCGGATGAGACCAGGTTGACCTTGCATACCCTCCAATTTGTAACAAATATTCAATGGAATCAGCTTATGAATGTTGCAGAAATCCTCTATGTAGGGCCATACTTGTTCAGCACTGTTTTCTGCTAGCTCAACGATGAATTTACCTTCCCATTTTGCCTTAGATTCCTCTCCCATGGCTATATGAGATATAGTGAAACTGTTATGATATAGTGAAGCAATTATTGAAAAATCTAAAGGGGTATTAATAGGCAAAGCATACAAAAATATAACAGTCCTTGTAGAAAGAATTAGCAGTAACAATTGGCAGTAATATTTTAAATTTCCAGTTTTTATTCAACTGGGCTTTAGTTAGGGTCATAGACCATTTACTCAAGCTATTATTTACTATTTAGGGGTACATGTTTTGGTCTGCAGTAATA
Organism: Lupinus angustifolius; assembly: GCF_001865875.1. Taxonomy (NCBI): domain Eukaryota; kingdom Viridiplantae; phylum Streptophyta; class Magnoliopsida; order Fabales; family Fabaceae; genus Lupinus; species Lupinus angustifolius. Next base: position 1,076,136 of record NC_032024.1, read on the forward strand.
AAAATATCTCAAGTTATTTCTTAGTTGTATTAATCTTTAAGATTCTTCAATATAATTATTTTTCTGCTAGGGTTTCAACCATATTATTGGTGTTTTTATTGTTATTCTCATGCCTCCTAAATTCATCTCCCCTTCTTCTTTTACACACTACTCAATGGAGGATACTTCCAACCTAGTAGCTCTATAATAACCAGCTTCCTTACAACATAACCTTGCCAAGATCTGATGCAATCTTCTATGGAAGCCCACTTGGAAAATGTTCTAATACACAACTTCCACCACAAGCACCTCCTCATGGATCTCAACTACGTCCCTTACCTTTACCAACTTATGGGTTTGGTTTTTCCCACACCTCTAAGTACAATTGAACCCCTAAAATTAGTGTTATATCCCTTTTAATGGAACAAATCCTTAAGATTGGTTGTTTTAAGCTGAACAATGTTTAGTTTGTACCAAGTAGTCCATTTGCAATGCTTAGAATTAGTGGCCTTTTCATGAAATGGAATGTTTTAAGTTGGCATATTTCACACTAATCAGTAATCAACTTACTAGTTGGGAGGGTTTCACTAAGACTTTGGTGGTTCGTTTTGGATCCTTTCCATTTGCAAACACACATGTTGAACTCTTCAAGTTGCATCAAAACAATTTGATTATTGAGTACCAAACCAGGTTTCAATCCTTGCCCAACCAAGTTGTGGGATTGACACTAGAAAAATTGCTAAATTGTTTTCTGGCTAGACTAAATCTAGAATTTGGTTGTGAATTAGCCATACAATAATCATTTTCGATTATTCATAAAATTGGGTTAGTTAAATTAGTGGAGAGCAAATCTGCAACAACTACATCTTGAATGAGACATTTTAATCACCCTATAATGAGGTGTGAAGGGGTCTATTTTTAGTAGGAATAACAAACAACTCTAGACTTCACTCCCAACTAAAATAAAATCTAAATATTATCTGAGATTCATTTCGAAGAGGAGTAAATAGAAAAAATATATTTAATAACCATTAAATATAAGATGATTATAAAGTCTTTCATTTCCTTATAATAATTATGATGCAAATCAATTTATATATATATATAACCAACAATATCACATTGATACATTTAGTGATAAAGTTGGACATATATTGATATATAAAACATATACTCACATCTTAATATGAATTTGTTGGTATATCTTTTCTATACTAGTAGTTCTAGTGGTTGTTACTAAAAACATTTATTAATATGACAAGTTTCTCATAGTGAAAAGATGTGGTAAAAGGGAGCATATACTTTATACCATCAAATGTATCATTTCATGTATTACTTATAGTAATTTGTTGAAAAGTAAATATTTGGAAAAAAAATATTTGCTAAGAATTTACTTATCTAGCCACAACAAGTGTTACATGCAGAAAAGATAGGGTCTATTTAAGGAACATAAATATTTTATACCTAATATTTTATTTGTCATCAATGAGAGATGACTATCTTGTAATTTATTTTTAATTTGGGAATTAATTTACTTATTTAATGAGGTCATTGTTTCTTTTTTTGTGAGAAAGGTAATAACATATAACAATAATAATACATATAGAAAAAATTTGTTATTATGGATTATATATAGTCACAATGACATATATAATTTTGTAATGATTTAAAACATCATTAGATCCTAAAGCATATAGTTTATGGGTCTATCCATTTATATATTCTTGAATTATCTACTATACGAGACTTCTTTTCATATGTGTAATACCCAATCATAACTTTGTCCTTCATTTATCTATATGCCTAACTACAAAATATCTAGATTCATTCAATGTATGGTTTCTATTTTCCTAATTATACTTTGATCATCTTATCTAAAACACTAAATCATTACCATTTTCTGATACCTGCCTAAATGCCATGTTTAAAGTTAATCTTGTTAATCACCTTTCACACCAAATAGTCTCATAAAAATATTAATTAAAAATAAAAAATAATTTTCAAATACTACAAACTTTATTTTTAAAAGTTATAAGTTTTATTTAATTTTTATTTGTCGAAAAATTCTAACTTATTGACCAAGTCAAAAAGTTATAAATCATCTTAAAATTCAAAAATTCCCCTTGCCTAACATTGCCAAAGTAGCTTGTGGCAAGTATAAAAGTTTTCTTAGTATTTTCCCTCTCTCCCATCTTTTTCTTGAACAAAGATCACATGTTCCAATAAATCATGTTTTCATATCCCTATCTAATCAAATTCCAACAAATAGTATTTTAAATTTTCATAACTTTTTTAATAAAATGTCATATTTTAATTGGATTGAGATAGAGCATTCCATTTTCATTCCTCTTTGTCAAGTCTCTTGAGGGGCCACTCACGACCTACTTACAACCTAGACTATTTAGGCTCACTCATAAATATTGGGCTCCTTTAAAGTACATGTGGTCGGGCTCAAGTTTTTGGGCTCCTTTATCATATCACGTGTGACTATAATAGTTGACAATGACATGTTATTTTACGTAAAAAAATGCCCCGGGAATAGTTCTTTAAATTTGTAGTTTTTCTCAAAACCCCAAAATATCTTCTTTTATTTCCTTTTTCTAATCCACCCAAACCCCATAATTCTCGCTTCTATTAACTCATCTCCAAATCTCCATTAGCCTATATTATTCTCAAATCTTCAACACAAATATTATCACTTTGTTTCTCTTTGAGGTGATAATTACATAATACATATAATCATCATCTGATCCTTAATACATAGAAATAACTTATATTTATTATTTACATGATATTTCACATATTGCCAACATTTTGATAATTGTAACATTTTTAAGATTTATATTTTAGATCGAACGAATTTTAAGTTATGTGCCGGATTTATGAAAAAGAAAAGGACTATTTTTTTTGCATTATTAACTAAAGGAGTTTTTTAAATTATCTGAATGTTTTCTAATCATATTGTTACTTTGAAAATATAATTTCCGAAAACATAATTTGAAACTCGAAACAAACACATTCCTAGTATCATGTTTTGAACTTGGATGTAGAAAATGGAGACCAAATTTTCAATATATGATTTATTAACAAAGTAGCAGACATGATACATATCATTTAACTCGTGCAGAACCTGTTAGGTATAACTACTATTGAATGAATGTAGCACTAAAACCCATACAAATTCATATGAGGAATATTCTTTTCGGAATTGTCGTGACTATCTAACATTTATTGAACTCACAATGCTATGTGTATTTCGATCTCCAAATATTTCTAATTAATTTATAGTGGTGGTTAATTAAGTGGAAAAAGGACGCTGAAAAATATGCTAATAATTTATCAAAAGAAAAGCACCGAGCCCAAATATATTTTAATTATCATATGCCATGATAAAACAATAACCACTCTGATTTTTATTCAAAAAATTTGTTTGATTCTGAAAATTAGAGGGGGAGTACAAGTAATGAGTCCAAATCCTTAATACTTATTTGTTTCAAAAGGTAAAGAATATTGCTATAATATTATCAAACACAATGTAAAGGAGTGGAACGTACTAATATTTTCTAACACATTAATCATTTATTTATTCTTCGTTTTTCTATTCAAATAAAGGAAAGGGGGCATAACTTTTATTTCTTTTATATTTTTTATCCTATGAATTAATACATAAGATAGCTATCTTTAATACTTTTTTTTTCTTTCTCTTTATTGTTTTCCTTTCTCACTAGCTATTTTCTTTTCTCTTTTCAAACAAGTACTAAAATCACAACTGATAAACCGTAAGTGCAAAATAAGCAATGTAGAGTATTAGTAGCTCTATATATCTTCAAATCAAAACATAATATTTACGTTAATCACAAGTTTAGGGAAAATTAGAAGCTACACTTCAAACCCCCAAAGTTAGGAGATTTTGTAAGATTCTGATATTAGTAAAATATTGAAAATTTGAGAGGTGAAAGTTCAGACTCTACATATTAGTTGAGTGGATGGAAAGTGTTTGATAAATTTGGTCGAAAAAATTGCTAATAAATGTGAAATAAAATAAGCTAGTGGCTATATGATTATAAACTTCATCAAGTAGTTTATTGATAGATCATCTCACATAATTAATATGTTTTATTATCTTATTTTATATTTATGTTTTTTTAGTAAAATTTATATTTAACTCATATTTTAAAGTTGTGTATTTGTACATTAACCTTTAGTTAAATTTTGTAATTATTATCATTTATTTATACTTATTTTGATTATCTAAAATAACATAAATAATTATAGGAAACACATACATAAATGAATAAGTTATTTGCAATATTTTAATTTTTTCAAAATTTATATGTACCCAAAGATCCACAAGTAGTTAACTTAACAAATACTTACATGGATTTCGAGCGAGTTTAGGTCCTAAAATAACATAATGAGACCAATCTAAATAGTGCACTAATTAAACTCATCAGATCCATTGTCATGGTGTAATTAAGATGATGATTTAGATAATTACATGAAGAAACAATAATGGAAGTTGGAAAAGAACGTTGGCCTAAAATTCTGCTTTAAAACACTACAACCTCATGAAAGCTCAATGCATCATATTATTATAACGCCGTAATCCCGTAAAAACGGAGTATCAAAATTATTGCACTACCAACAAAATGACAAAAAAGTCCTCCAAATTATCTCCCCAAAAGGCCTTCACTTCCCGTGGCCCCCCTACGAATAATGATCAATGATATTTATTATAACCCTTAATTTACAGTGGTTTAGCGAATCTTTTTGCACTTTCCCCGTGCCTCCTAGTACACCCTAAACATAATTATGACTTATGAGTTTAACACGGTAGATTAAATGTGAATACAAGATAGGTTGGGTGGAGTAAGACTTGTTTTTAATATGGCTCTAATGTAAATTCACTCAGATCCGACTTTAGACCCGAAATTAACACGATCCCTAATGTCGATGGGTTTAACCTTTGAATATGAAATAATACATATATATATATATATATTTGTAAATCAAGTATATATGATGAAAAATAGAAAATTAATGATACCTTAGGCACAAAAATATGTCATTGTTTTGTACATAATTAAAAAACACACATACAAACATGATGAATTATCATGAGAAAGGTCGGAGCGGGTCGTGCATGTCCCTACATGACCCTAATATTAACTGGATAAAATTTTTGAACCTGAACCGTCCCTACTAATGTTAAATATATTTTTTTTAATATTTAACATTTTACATTATTGAAAAAGTGATCACAAAAATGGTTACATTAAAAATAGAATAAATATCATAGAAATCAGCAAAACCACTAGCTAGGCGCCGCGTATTTCACCCGTTTTGGAGCAATATCCTTCTTTAAAATATAAGGTAAAGCTACAAGGTGGACCCACATATTCCCAAATCCCATATGATCCATAAATAAACGATTCTGATATCTTCAACGTTGCAGCTTCGTCCCTCAGTACATCATCCTCTTTCTGTTTCTTTTATTATTTTTTTCTTAAAAATAATAATTTGTTATAGTCCTTGCTTATAATTTTTAATTCGCAATCATTGAATTGAAATGAGAAGACACAAAAAATAATAATAGAAATATGAATATTCGAGTATATCCAAAATCTAAATCGTTGGATCATGGGTAGGTCGGAATTATTGCATGCTACTGATGTGGATCCAAGGTGTATGCCAAATCTTGTTGAATTAAATGATAATAAAATATCAATAACATTTAACGCAACTAGTACATGATTTTTTATACTATATCATAAGGTATGTTAATTAAAAAAACTTAAAAGCAAAATTTCATTAAAAATGATGTAGTTATTTGAAAGATGAAATGCTCAACATTTTTATATAAAAATGTCATGCTTGTGCTTATTTACTATTGGATCGTTCTTTTGCAAATAATTAGTTTGGATAAAATGGGAGGAAAGAGCTTGTTAAGTACATTTACCGAATAACATATTAGTCTTATGAAGTAAAATTTTATAACATTTTTAGATAGATCAGAATATCAAATATTTAATTAATAAAGGAAAAATAATTTCTTACCCAAAATGCTACATTGATAAAGAATACCTCTAAAAAAACATGAGTGGTGAGATCTGAATGAACGAATTGAGTGCAGCCAAGTGATGGTGTCAGAATTTTCACTCATTTGCGCGGCGAGTAGAGTTCAATATCAACATGGCTTATGTGCCTAACGTTGGTCCCACTTAATCAACATAAAAGCACACATGATTATCAAACACACCAGCCAAGAAACACAAAGTCCCTAACAACAAAGACAACGTTAATCATCATCATCATGGGTCTCACCTCCATGACCGGTAGATTTACTAGGTTTTTGTCTACTCGCCACAAGGAACTGGTGCTTGATAGTGTTGTTGATTTTCCTTGTGTAGATGAGCAACCGAGTGATGCGAGTGATGAGTTTGAGTTTCTTGATTATGGAGATATTTTGGGTCATAGTGCTAGTAATGATGAGTGTCACAGTAATGAAATTATGGAGCTTGATGTTGAAGAAGAAGAAGAAGATGAGGAAGAGAAGGATAGTGAGGAGAATAGAAGCTTTTGGGAAAATCAACACCAAGTTTTGCAGGTAATTATTCATCACTTTTTTTTTCTTTTCATTTTTTATTAATTCACCATGATAGATTTTTTCTTTATTTGATTTCTTCAATATTGGAAATTCAGACAAGAGAAGTGTTTATCTTATCACCTTTTCATTCTCATTCCAATATGTAATCTGCAGATTCAACATGTCAATTGACAACACAAAAAATAAATTAATTGTTTTTACAGATATATTTGTGTAAAAAAAGGAAATAGAGAAAATATAAATTAAGAAGAAAAAAATTAGTTTTATTACCTAAAATGTAAGCTATGTTAAAATAGTACAACAAAAACAATGTAGAAATTATGTATTATTTAAAAATGTAAGGCTTATATTTAGATGTAGATATGATTGAGACTTTGAGTCTTGACAACAAATAGATTTGTCATGGAACAATTAACAAATCTGTACTCTACTATGTTTGTTTTATACAATTCTCCATTTGTTACCAAAAGCTTAATTTGGAGTTTTTCAGACAGATACATGTTCATTTGTTTGTATTTTAACCAATTGGGGTTATTTGATTTCAGGCCAATGTATACAGAACCAGTTCTCTAGAGTCAAGGATAAGGCATGCCACCAAAGAAGCACTCGAGGGCATAAAAAGTGTAGAAACTGTGTGTGATTGCAACAGAATGATGGCTTCTACCACTTCTTGTAGAAATTGTTTGTTGAGAGAAGTTTCTAGACACCTTCAGAATGCAGGTTATGATAGTGCAATTTGCAAAACCAAATGGAGAAGCTCACCAAATATTCCAGCAGGTATAATCCAATTCTCACTAGTGCACCTTTTTCCTGTTTGGGAAGTTATAAAAATGAAAAGTAATAATCTTCAGGGTGGGTCTAAGATAAGTTTGAACCTACACTACCCCACTTTTTTCAATTAAAAAGTTAAATTCAATTAATTAGTACTTTGTTAATTTGCACTTTAGGTGTGGGGCTATATTTATAAGATTATGACTGATTGGTATATTTTATTAAGAGACAAAAAAAATATGCAGTCACTTATATACTGTCATTATATTATTCACTATTTATATTTAATTATCATTGATTTTTTAACAAAAAAGAAAATAAAATAATCAAAATGAACAATAAATGATATATTTACTATATAAAATCTTTACACTTACGTACATAAATATCATACTATTTTATTAAAACATTAATTATAGACAGTAGAAGTAAACTCATTTTGGAAAGTTGTTTTCAGATTTTGTGTTAACATCACCTTTTCTATATCCAGTCACCTTCTGTTGAAAATTATGGTTATGATTGGGAATTAAAATTAACATTACATGATTATTAAATAATCATATTTAAAACTCAACTTTATTATTCAATTACACTTTTTGATCTAACAAGTGACACATTTTAAGAAATGTAATGTGATCTAGCAATTTTTATGTTGAAACTAAATACCAACTACTTGTTATGTAAATCAAGAATTTAATATGATCACTTTTCTAACCTCATTATCAAAACTATATGCAGGGGAACACAATTTTTTAGATATAATAGACAACACAAGCTCAAAGAAAGGTGAGGTAAGGGTGATCATAGAATTGAATTTCAGAGCAGAATTTGAGATGGCAAGGGGAAGTGAGGACTACAACGGTCTCGTCCGGCGGCTGCCGGAGGTGTTTGTCGGAAAAGTAGAGAGATTAAGCAACCTAATCAAGACATTATGCATAGGAGCTAAAAGGTGCATGAAGGAAAAGAAAATGCACATGGGACCATGGAGGAAGCATAAGTACATGCAAGCTAAGTGGTTAGGTCCATGTCAAAGGAACACTTCAACAACAAACTTGTCAAAGGGATATTCTTATGAGAATATGCCAATTCCAAAGCCTAAGCCAAAGAAGGCTTCAATGTTAACTGTTGATCTATTAGAGAAGCTTCCCAATATGCATTTTACAGCACTTGAGGTTTTGTAATTGTATGAGTTATGTGAGACCTTGGTTTTGGGAAATTTCTTTTATTTTTTTCCTCTTTTCCTTGGTAAAAAAAATGAGTGATGCAAAATTCTCACTTGCTCACTATGGGTAATAGGAGAGTTGAGACAAGTTTAATTTTTTTTGGGTACTATCAAGGTATTACCTCAACCAATGAGTAATGAACTAATCCTTTTTTCGGTGTGTGAGTGTATTTCCTAATAGAACTTTAATTTCAATATATATAGATTTAAAGATTTTATTGCAAGGCTAACAGACAAAATTAGTTTTAGAAAACTAAACTACATATTTCACATCTATCATAATATTTAAAAGATCTAATAGAGTTAAAGTCAAAATCATCATTTAAATCCCAAAAGAAATGATTAACTTTGCATTTAACAATAAAAGGAAAAAGAAAACTTCATTCATATTATTCTGAACCAGGTTTCAAGATTGGTTCATAGCAATTGTTGCAGCCACTACTTTAGTGGATAACGAAAAAATACTCAATTTAAAAGGTGAGAAGAAAGGTTCATACATTTGACATTTCAATTCCACATCTCTGGTGAATATTTGTTAGTTTGATTTGCAAGGAGTTCTATTCTCCTTGAGCAAATTTTAGGTGCAACTAAAAAAGTTGACACTGAAATTCTTTTATTTCCTTTAAGGAATATTATTAATCATACTTTGAATTTTTTTATAGTTTTGGTCATAATATTAACTTATTTCTTATTTTTTTTGTACATAAGAAAAAAATTGGTCATAATATTAACTTATTTCTGAATTAGAATTGCAGTTATCTTTATTTTTCTTATTACAAGACAGAAGTCTTTCTCATATTAAAAAGGCCTAAACTCTTCGGGCTTTGACGAAGCAAAGCCCAACTCTTTTTCGGTCTTTAGTTTTTGTTTACTCTCAAAATCATTCTATCTATGAGTAACGACCTAATCCTTTGATTATTTCTTTCAATAAATGTTACTAACAGAAATTAAATTGCTCAAAATTTAGTTGGACTTTATATTACTAGAACAATATCTTATTAGTTGTTTCAGAGTTTAAAATAAGAGAAAAACTTGTATAAAGACATATACAAAACGTCATATTTAAAGACAAATATATTTATATTTTTTGGTATTACCATTTAAATTAAATTTTAATTAGAATTTATTTTTAATATATTGTCAAAATTTAATTGGTTGTCTCAACATATATGTCCAATAAAAGTGAAATTCACATGAATTAACAATGACATGGTAAACAAAGTGAAATTCGAGTTTTCAAGATCCAGGTTAAATTCTAGTTTTCAAGATCCATGTTTTTTTTCACGATAAACATGTTATTTGGATCTTGCTTTTGCTGTCACGATTACGGATAGTGGAAGATTGCTTAAAAATACTCACTTCTCCTAAAAAAAATATTGTCTTTCAATTGGATTGGGGATGCAATGCACTTGTTGCACTTGCACACAAGCAAATTAAACCATGTGTAGTTGTGGTTCCTTATTATGTGGATGCATTTTCATGCATATGAGAGAGAGAGACAGAAGAATTGGAGTTGGGTTGAAAGAATGATTATGAAATAAGAGAAGAGGATGGTAATATTCACTTTGTCTTCGTGGAGTAATTGCTTATGATAAATGCTTTTTCTTATCAATCTATCATTTTGAATTGATTTTGGAAGATAGAAGAGATTTTGGTTGAAACAATGTTTTAGCATAATTATTACGTAAATAGTAAAATTTATGTACTGGTTAAATTTAGTATTATATTTCATTCACTAAAATTTATAATAAAATAAATCATATTTTATTAGAAAATAGATAATATATAATTATAAAGTAGTCAAAAAATATTATATATAAAACATTAACTAAAAAATAAATTAATGAATGTATGGATGAGTATCATGATATCTATCCTCAAGTTATTTTTGCGGTTACCGACAATACCTATATTTTTACTATTATTACTTGGTTCAACCAAATATATATATATATTAATTAATAGATGTTGGTTCAACCACATAGTATAATGCACAAGATATAGAGAATAGGTAGTATTGTTCAATATACTTTTAGTCAATATAACTCGGTAAAAATATAAAAAAATTAAATTTCAATATAAGTTAATTTGACTAACACTATTAGTTTAAGCAATTTCCCATATATTACATGTTGAATAATAATTTTAATTATTTATATGTTTTAAATTAAATCAAAACAATTAATTAATTAGCATTTATTTAATTTCATTAATATATATGAAATTGGTTAAATTACCTTATAAAAAATTCGGTGCAATATTACATTACATATTATCACTTTATCACCCATTCTTCATATGATTTAATGGAGAGTAGTGTTTAGGTGAATCAATCACTTTCATGATGTTAGTTTTTGATTAATATGACCATACTATCATATGTTAGCTAACCACTAAACATGTTCTTGTATATCCTACAAACTAAATATTTGTCTATATAACATGAAACATGGTTTTCACAACAAAGAGATACCAAGAACCTTCCAAATCCTAATATCTATCATATATGACATTAAAATAAGAAAAACACAGCATCAAATAAAAGAGGGTAGTTTTTTTTTCAGCTGAATGTATTATTGTCACTTCCGATAAACTACAACTTCATAACCAGAAGTTGAAAACACTGGAAAGTGGAAACATCAATGGCAAAACAAAGACAAAAATAAATAACTAGTGTAATCCATAAGTAACAAACAACTTAGAATAATTTTCTAATGTGGACATATACGGTCAACATAAAGGTCTTCAGCTCTGTAAAGAGAGAAATGATGGTTCCAAGGCAGAGAATAGTTCTGAGGAGTGAGGGTTGCACCATGGATACCACCCCTGAATTTAGTGAGCTTAGTACCATGGGGTGCACGAACCAAATACACTTTGCAGTTCTGAACTGTATCTGTGGTGATGCTCTTATGGGCATAAATTAAAAAGTATCCACTGATGTTAGTCACCTGAGTTTGGGTCTTGCTTTGGAAGTTGCATACTAGCTTCACCTTGGCTCCTATAATAATTCAAAACCCACGCCTAAGTTCTCCTTTTTAACCAACAACTTTGATGGGGTACAGATAGAGTTTTAATATCACTCAGAATAATATCCATTTGACACATTTTGAAATTAATATCACTAGTTAATTCTACACATTTCAATTTCAAATGCACAGGAAAAAGTCTTTCATCCAAAAGATTTTGGTAAGGTTATGCAATTCATACACCTTTTCAAAACATATATTAATAAGTGTTACTAGAGCATAAGTTAATATATTTTTCTAATTATCGAGACCTATGTAGTCTTTATCTAAGAAAGCTAGAACCAAGCCTATATTTTTTTTAATTTTCTTTTTAAGTATGTGTCAAATTTCTATTAGATTGAGACACAATGAGACACCAAAAAGTGAAATAGTTGATCCCATTCAAGAAAGCTATTGTGCTATCTTTCCTCTTTATCTCCCTTTGTTCCCTCATGCACTGACAAATAAATGTTACACACTCTAAGCTATTTAATATATTAAAATTCAAACAGTGTTTTTCAATAAAAGCTCATTATCACAAGTTTGATGACAGGTTCACATTTTGTTAGTAAAGTATGAGTGGATATACTTAATATTTATTTTCAACTACCAACTGAGATTTACAATAAAACAGTTTAAGCAAATAACTAGAACCACAAAAAGAACATAATGCACATCAGTTTCCAAAGTTGCACTTACCTAGTTAGGTCATAATTCATAGATACAATATCGCATAAACAGTGAGAGCAATTTTCCCTTTTATTTGTTTTGGATTTTTAGCATGAAATGATTGTTTTAGAGAAGTTAGAGACAAACCTGGAAGTGGAGTATCTCCCTTGACCGTCTCATGACCAAGACGTTGGCAATGCTTGGTGTAAACATAACCTTCAACTGCAACAAAGCTTGTAAAGATGGGATACACCGTTGGAGACTCAGCAAGGGTAAGGGCATTAGTGGAAATGTGGTGGTGGTGGGTTGGGGGCTTAGCAGGAGCATAAGAGTGGTGGTGGCGTTGATGGCGATGGTGATGTGGAGGACGAGCTGGAGAATGGTGATGAGGGGACTGGTGATGGTGATGTGGAGGATGAGCTGGAGAATGGTGATGAGGGGACCCATGATGGTGATGTGGAAGATGAGCCGGAGAATGGTGATGGTGATGTGGAGGATGAGCCGGAGAATGATGATGTGGAGGATGAGCCGAAGAATGGTGATGATGGGACTTGTGGTAGTGGTAGTGGTGGCGGTTGTGGTTGTGGTGGTGATGATGAGGAGAAAGGGCATGAGGAGAGTTTGCATGAGTGGTGTCAAGCTTTAGGGAAAACACACACAAAGAGGAACTCACTAGGAGTAGGAATAATACTTGAGCCATTGCCATTGCTCTATGCATATGTTTTAGGGAATGTAATTTTGATGTTATATTTGGATTATAAGGAGAGGTTATTTATAGGCATACTTTCTTTAATTTGAAAAACTGGTGAACTAATATAATGTGACAATTGTATCATGAAATTAAATTAATATAAAATATTGTTATTATTTTAATAATAGTAATGTTGTTAGAATAATTATTGTATATCTTACTGCTAAGTAATTTAATAATTAGGATAATGCAATACAATTATGGTTATAGTAATCATTTAATTTTTATAAGAAATTATCCTTTTAATAGCAAATAATAAAATTGATTCATTCATAGCATGTCATGACTAATAATTAAGAATTAAAAATAATATAGTTTCTAAATTAGTAGTTATTGATATTTGACGAACTTCAATTCAAAGGAAGGATAAATATTTTACTATAAATTATAATAAATATGTATAAAAATTTCCGTGATTTTAATTCTTATAATTAGATCCTTTTTTGAACTTTTATGAAACGTTATTTTTGTTTCTATTTTTTACCATAATAATCATAGTAAATATGAATAAAAGATTATAAATCCAGTTTTTTCTCCAACAACATTTTAGATTGTCATTATAGATTACTTTTGTTCGTTAAAAAACAATAGCTATAACAAAACATTTAGCGCATTAGATAGGTTGGCTACATAAATCCAACGATGTCATAATATTTTATCATAAATTATGTTCAATAAAACCAGCTACGCGACTTAATATAGATGTTACTATAATTTTTGTGGTTAAAACATAAAAAAACTCTATTTTAAGCTCAATTTAAAGAGTATTGGTCTTTAAATTAGAAATTTAGATTGAGTAGTCAATTACTGATCTAGAAAATTGTTAACACATCGTCCTCCCATATACAAGAATGTATCATCACTATTTTACACACTTGGTTTGTTCAATTATAATGATTAATAATAATCATGAAATTAAATTAATATAAAATGTTATTATTATTTTAAATATAGTAATGTTGATAGATTAATTATTGTATATTTACTATTAAGTAATTAAATGAATAATAAAATAAAATGTAATTATTGTATGGTAATCTTTTTCATAAGAAAATATCCTTTTAATAGTAAATAATAAATTTGATACATTTATAGCATATGGTGACTAATAAAATAATATATTTTCTAATTTAGTGGTTATCATTGTTTGACAAAGTTTAAATCAAATAAAAGATACATATTTTATTATACATTATAATAAACATTGTAAATGTGGTCATTTGAATTCTTATCATTGAATCCTCTTTTGGACTATCCTGAAATGTCACATTTGTTTCATAAAATTTGACCATAATAATCATAATAAACATAAAGAGAAAATGGTCATTATATGCCACTTATGTTCGTTAAAAATAAAATAACAAAAATCAAACATATATTTTACTAGGTAGAGTGAACTAAATAAACTAAACCATAATATAAATATTTATAATAAGTTATGTTCATTGATATTGATTATGTGATTTATTAGAGTTGTTATTATATATTTCACAACTAAAATATAGAAAATCATATTTTTAGTCCAACTTGGGGATAATTAGTTTTTAAATTAGATATTTAGATTCAAGAGTTAATTACATATTGAAAAATGTGTTAGCATCATGTGTGCCTATAAAAGATGGTATCCCTTTTATTTTATACTCTTGGCTTATTTATTATTATTATTTTTTAAATTATTATAAGAGATTAAATATTTTTGTTTTATATTCTTTTTTCTCTCACAAGTTTTTATCGTGCTCATATGTAAGTATCCTTTATGCAATAAAAAATTAAGACTGAACACAATTATTGGCAAAAAAAATGTTTGTAGGGTTTATTGTAATTTTTGTTTTAAGATTTAAAAGAAGAAACAATAGTAATGTTAATCCATCATCCTTACTTTAAAAGAGGAAGTACAAACCTATATTTGATTTGCATCTAAACTTAAGGAGGGGAAGCAATGAAGCATGATAATATTCATGTCCACTTTTCAATGTTAGAATACCTGACAATTTATGGGTGATAAATATAATTTTATAATTGTGTTAAGATCATTATTTAATTAGTCAAAATATAAAATGATCTTCAGTAATTAATTTGGTGGCTAAGGGCATATATGTCATGAAATTATAATAAGCGTAGATAACTTCAAGCAGTTTCTGATTTGATGAAGGGACTGAATCAGAATTATTGCAACTAAAGTAGTAATCACTACAGGGTTACTTTTATGGGTTATAGTCCCTATTTGTAGAGCAATGGGTTTTATTGAGTAGGCTGATGAGAATAAATGGAATTGTGAAGAGTTATCAAATATAAGATAACACTTCATCACAATTCCATAAGGTAAATAAGGCAAGAGTCTCACATCAAGATTCACTCTCACCATAAGGAAAACATTCTCAAGCTCAAGGCTTTCTCATTCCCCTCTAGATAAGCATAAGGAAACCCATTCGACGCTCTTACATCTAAAAGATTATCACACCCTCATACATTCGAGACTCCATATGACTAATCAAGGTATGTTCTTCATCTTCACCATGAAATCATTTGGGGTTTCTTCGGTCTGGACCATGGTTATTTCGTTTGGGTTTATGTATGGACATAAACATTAGGTTATGAGAACAAAGTCATCGTCATAAGAATTTCCGCATTCAATCTAAGGATTATAGATGTAGAAATTCTCCAACATTCAATCCTTAAAGATTTTAAAAATAAAGATTAAGTATAGAATTAACAATTTTTATTATTTGCTGGCTTATCTCGAGAAAGTGAAATATAGCTCTATCTCTCATACCGTATCTCAATTAAAAAAAGTAGTAGATAATTTTAATTAACATCTAGTTAACCTTTATTTCTACCATTGTTTTTTCACTTTCTTATTATTAGCTTAAGATAATTAGAAACAAAGTAACTGACCAAAGGACCAATTTATTTTGCTTTATTATCTTAATTAAAAACAAAAGTATATAATGTATTACCGTAAATTATAAACGTGTTATTTAAATAAAAGTTTCCTCATGCTAATTAGTTATTTTGGCTCATATTTCGTTGTCACCACCAATAATGCATTAGTTATTGGTGTCAGATCCTGCTAGATCCTTGAGAAGACAAAAAAGCTAAGAGTTTGGTTTCTGTGATCGACACTTGTTGGAATGAGAAACCATACACCCCAAAAAGATTAGTCCAATACCCCCAACCCGTTGTTCGTCCAGAGTAGGAGCTGATATGAGTTTTTCCAAAGGTTCCAAGTTAACCTCCCTGTTATCAATGTCCAAATCAATGATTAAATCATTGACCTTCTCTATTGAGACACCCTTTTCTAAAGCTTGATGATTAATGACCAACTCTTTTTTAGGAGGTTCTTCTGTTTTATTCTGCAATCTTCTACAGTTTGATTCGAGATGACCAATGGATTGGCATCCATTGCAGAAGACTGGGAGGTTTTCATATTCCAGATTTACGAAAAAAGCGAAACCCTATCTTTTCACCAAGATTTGATCAGGCAACTTGACTTTTAGATTGATGTTAACCAGAACTTTAGCAAATTGCCCAAAGCTTCTATTATTTGTGGCCTCATCCAGTGATATAGGTGTACCTAAACCGCCAGCTATGGAGAAGATAATTCGGGACTCCAATACTCTTGTGGAAGTCCCAGAATTTTCACCCACCCTTGAGCATGGGTAAGTTTCTGCAAGCTGGGATTGAAATCTGGTGTCCAGAGGAAGAGTCTTAAACTACCCGGCTTGTTCCAAGACCCGATTGAGCAAACATTTCTCATATCATCCACAGAGGAAAATGAGAATTCATAGAAACCTCTTCCTAAAGAAATCATGTTACATTTTCCTATAGAGCCCCAAAGAGTAGAGAGCTTACCTTTTAGATATGCAAACTTAAGGGGAGAGTCCCCCTTTGAGAAAATGAGTTTCCCATGTAGGTGAGTCTTACATCTTTGCAAATCAGCTTGATAATCTTCTTGAGAAATTTTAATGGCTATTGCGTCCCGCTTCATGCAGGGTTGGGGAGTTGGGACACTGAAATATCACATGCATTTTTTAAAGCTTGAGCAAAAGATTTTATCTTCGTAACCGTTGGAGCGGATTGAGGAGGGAGACAAACAGATCCATTTAGAAAACTCCAGGGAACAAAAGTTGTCGAGGTCATTATGCTTGCCCAAGAAGATTGGGAGGAAGAAGCGGAAATAAGGGAGGAGGAACCCTAGAGAGGCAAATTTGGGGAAGAAATCATCATAGCTTTCATTTCAGGATCTATCTGTAAATTCAAACAAGACTATAATAACCTTTTTTTCCTATAGTTGTCTATGTTTATTGACCTGAGCATATTTAACAGGAATCAATAGGTTTATGAAAATGTACCATACTTTTTCCTTGTCAAAACTGATCAATATAATCTATTACTATGCTAAGGGTTCTTCAGAAATTCGCATGAAATTCTATTTTTTAAGATCCATGGTTTTTTCACGAGAAAAATGTTATTTGGATCGTGCTTTTGCTGTCACGATTAAGAATAGTGGAAGATTGCTGAAAAATACTCAGTTCTCCAATATTTATCTGAAAAATACTCAGTTCAACCAATATTGTGTTTTAGTATGTTAAACGAGTTATAAGATTTTGTTCTTTGAACCAAAAAATAAGATTCATTTGTTATAAGATTTTGTTCTTTGAACAAAAAAATTATACATCCATAAGGAAATTAGTTAAGATAAACAATTATCAGATAAATTTTTATATGTTACAAGATGATTCTAACTAAATCCTATAATATATTAATGCTTGAAATAAAATGAATATATTTCAATTTAATGGTGGTTTGAAAACATTTTTTTTTATCAGCAATAACAATTTTATAACCAAAAAGAGAGTATTATGAGAACAAGTGATACTCCTATCCACAACCAGAAAGAGAACAAGAAAAACAACTCAATGGGTTAAAGACCCAAACCGAGAAAGGAATAGAAAATGAAGGAAATCTTGCCAATATCAAGGTCCATGACTGAAGATGAATAGAAAACATTACCTCCTCCAAGTTCAAAGAAGACTTCTCAAAGATGATTTTGTTTCTAGCTACCCATATGCACCATATACAAACAAACCAGATAGACATCCAAAGATGATGATGCCTCTTGTCCAACTGCAAGAGACTCCGATGAGAGTTGAAGTGATATTTCACACCAATCGAGAACACAGAACAAAAATCAAACCACCCGTATACTTTTTGCCAAACTTCATAAGACCAAGAGCAAGAAAAAAAATAAGTGATCAACAGTAAGTGGATCCCATATACTTTTTGAAAACATTAATGGTGGATTATGTAATAATGCTTATTTAAAATGTTAACAATTGAAATGAATAAATAAATAATTATTATGCTTTATTCATTTAATCAGTAAAATGCATTGATCTAGTAACATAAGAACTCTTAAATTTTTGAAAAGACAAAAAGATTAAATGTTCGATCTTTTCGAACAACACTTGTGGGAATATTCAACCATGCATTCTAAAATAAATAAGTTCTTTATCTTATTACCCAAAAGATAAGGAGATATCTTTAATAATACCAAAATTTAACCAAATTCTATTTTTTGTCAAAATAGAAAGGTTAAAAAAATGTTGTTTACCCGATTAAAAGTATACTAATAAGGTGATATGATTACCAAACTATTTATGTTGCTATTTTTTTTATCAACAATAAGAATATTAATATAGAGATAAAGAAAAATTAGGAGAACAAGTGGTACTCCTATCCACTAAATCCCTACAAATAATAAGGAAGAATACCATTTGAAGGATTCCTCAACCAAGCAACTAGAGAAAAAGAAAAGAAAGGGAAGCAGACACTGATAAGACTCCAAGAATGTAGCAAAATAAGCTCCATCATCTCATCAAGGTGAAAATTCTTGTTCTCAAAAATACATTTATTCCTAATATGTCAAAGAGTCTAAATTGTGACAAACCAAATAGCCATCCACAAATGGATTTTCTTGTTGTCCATCCGTAACAAAGATACATGAATTAACAAATGGGTCTTTACTTTATTATGAATAATAGAGGTAAGTCCAAAGTAATATTTATGTTGCTATTATTCATTTTTAATATAATATTAATGATATTTTTGTCCAACTATAATAATACATAATACTAACATATTCTCAACTAAAAAATAAACTTATTTATGTAGCAAAACCTCTATATATATATATATATATATA
>NC_032024.1:1095444-1098887 GCF_001865875.1 Lupinus angustifolius
GTGATGGTGATGTGGAGGATGAGCTGGAGAATCGTGATGAGGGGAGTGGTGATTGTGATGCGAGGAGTGGTGATGGTGATATGGAGAATGAGCTGGAGAATGGCGATGAGGGGACTGGTGATGATGATGTGGAGGATTAGCTGGAGAATGGTGATGAGGGGACTTATGGTAGTGATGGTGGTGACGGTTGTGGTTGTGGTGGTGATGATGAGGAGAAAGGGCATGAGGAGAGTGTGCATGAGTGGTGTCAAGCTCTAGGGAAAACACACACAAAGAGGAACTCACTAGGAGTAGGAATAATACTTGAGCCATTGCCATTGCTCTATGCATATGTTTTAGGGAATGTATTTTTGATGTTATATTTGGATTATAAGGAGAGGTTATTTATAGGCATACTTTCTTTAATTTGAAAATTTGGTGAACTAATATAATGTGACAATTGTATGATGCAATTAAATTAGTCAAAATTGAGAAGTTATTATCAATCTTAATTATATTGTGCTAGTCAAAACTTGTCTATACATTAAATAATTTCATATTATTTGAAAATTGAGCCCAATAGTTGTTGATAATCAACAAAGATCTTATCCATTAATCATGTCATTAACATTTTGCTCAACCTAAAAATTTAATGAGATCTTACACGTTTATACCAACATATCGTAAAAAATAACTAAAAAATAATTTCACAAAGTTGTTTGGGTTACCACATGTGGTGATTTTGTATGAAAAATAATCATCTTCATTAATGGGAGACAAATATATAATTTTACATGTGTTTTTAATGATAAAAATGTTATTGTATTATATATAAAAAGATAAAAATGTCTTACTATATTATTATTTCATTTATTTTTTATAGTACTTGTCTCTCTGTTAAGGCGTTAATGGAGAAGATCATTACTCATTTTGTATGCTCTCCACATAGGTTCTGAGTGTTGTCACCTCTTTCTCTATGCATCGTGGTATGTTCTTTTTATCTTTTTTATTTTGTTTTCCCATTCTATTATTAACAACAATCATAATGATTAGTATAATCATGAAATTAAATTAATATAAAATAATATTACTTTAATAATAGTAATGTTAATAGAATAATTATTGTATATTTTACTACTAAGTAATTAAATAATTAGTAAAATGCAATATAATTATTGTTATGGTTATCTTTTAATTTTTATAAGAAATTTCCTTTTAATAGTAAATAATAAAATTCATACATTCATTGCATGTGATGACCAGTAAGGATTAAAAATAACATAGTTTCCAGGTTATTGGTAATCTTTTAATAAGTAAGGATCATCTTTTTTATTTATTTCCCATTTCTATTATTAAAGACAATTATAATGATTAATTATAATCATGAAATTAAATTAATATAAAGTAATGTTATTATTTTAATAATAGTAATGTTGATAAATAATTATTGTATATCTTACTACTAAGTAATTTAATAATTAGGAAAATGCAATATAATTATGGTTATCGTAATCATTTAATTTTTATAAGAAATTATCCTTTTAATAGCAAATAATAAAATTGATTCATTCATAGCATGTCATGACTAATAATTAAGAATTAAAAATAATATAGTTTCTAAATTAGTAGTTATTGATATTTGACGAACTTCAATTCAAACGAAGGATAAATATTTTACTATAAATTAAAATAAACATATATGAAAAATTCTTATAATTAGATCATTTTTTGAACTGTTGTGAAATGTTATTTCTGTTTCTATTTTTTACCATAATAATCGTAGTAAATATGAATAAAATATTATAATTTCAGTTTTTTCTCCAACAATATTTTAAATTGTCATTATAGATTACTTTTGTTATGTTAAAAATAATACCTATAACAAAACATTTAACACACTGGATAAGTTAGCTACATAAATCCAACGATGTCATAATATTGTATCATACATTATGACCAATAACACCAGTTACGTGACTTAATAGAGATGTTATTACATTTTTTTGTAATTAAAACATAAAAACTATATTTTAAGCTCAATTTAAAAAGTATTGATCTTTAAATTGGAAATTTAGATTGAATAGTCAATTAAAGATCTAGAAAGATATTCACACATCCTCCAGGCCAATACAAGAATGTACCATCACTATTTTACACACTTGGTTTGTTTAATTATAATTATTCATAATAATCATGAAATTAAATTAATATAAAATATTATTATTTTAATAATAGTAATGTTGATAGATTAATTGTTGTATATTTACTACTAAGTAATTAAATGAATAATAAAATAAAATCTAATTATTGTTATGGTAATCTTTTTCATAAGAAAATATCCTTTTAATAGTAAATAATAATTTTGATACATTTATAGCATATAATGACTAATAAAATAGTATATTTTCTTATTTAGTGGGTACTATTGTTTGACAAAGTTTAAATAAAATAAAAGATACATATTTTACTATACATTATAATAAATATTGTGAAATGTGGTCATTTGAATTCTTATCATTGAATCCTCTTTTGGACTATCCTTAAATGTCACATTTGTTTCATAAAATTTGACCATAATAATCATAATAAATATAAAGAGAAAATGGTCATTATATGCCACTTATGTTCGTTAAAAATAATAATAAAAATCAAACATTTATTTTACTAGGTGGAATCAACTAAATAAACTAAACCATAATATAATATTTTATAATAAATTATGTTCGTTGATACGGGTTATGTGATTTATTGAAGTTGTTACTATATTTTTGACAACTTAAACATAGAAAATCATATTTTTAGTCTAATTTGGGGAAATTTAATTTTTAAATTAGATATTTAGATTCAAGAGTTAATTATATATCGAATAAGGTGTTACCACCATGTGTGCCCATAAAAGATGGTATCCCCATTATTTTATACCCTTGGCTTATTTATTATTATTATTATTGTTGTTTTTTAAATTATTATAAGGGATCAAATATTTTTGTTTTATATTCTTTTTTGTCTCACAAGTTTTTATTGTGCTCGTATGTAAGTATCCTATATGTAATAAAAAATTAAGACTGACACAATTTTTGGCAAAAAAAATGTTTGTAAGGTTATTGTAATTTTTGTTTTAAGATTGAAAAGAAGAAACAATAGTAATGTTAATCCATCATCCTTACTTTATAAGAGAAAGTACAAACCTATATTTGATATTGCATCTAAACTTAAAGAGGGGAAGCATGATAATAATCATGTCCACTTTTCAATCCTTAGAGATTTTAAAAATAATGCTTAAGTAGAGAGTTAACAATTTTTATTATTTGCTCGCTTATCTCGAGAAAGTGAAATATAGGTCTATCTCTCATACCGTATCTCAATTCAAAAAATTAGTAGATAATTTTAATTAACATCTACTTAACCTTTATTTCTACCATTGTTTTTTCACTTTCTTATTATTAGCTTAAGATAATTAGAAA
>NC_032024.1:1098987-1099254 GCF_001865875.1 Lupinus angustifolius
ATGTATTACCGTAAATTATAAACGTGTTATTTAAATAAAAGTTTCCTCATGCTAATTAGTTATTTTGGCTCATATTACGTTGTCATCACCAATAATGCATTAGTTATTGATGTGCTAGATCCCTGAGAAGACAAAAAAGCTAAGAGTTTGGTTTCTGTGATCGACACTTGTTGGAATGAGCAATCATACACCCCAAAGAGATTAGTCCAATATGTAACGCCCCGAAAAATACTTCTAAAAAACATTGCGGAAAAATGGGTAATTTTT
>NC_032024.1:1099354-1120039 GCF_001865875.1 Lupinus angustifolius
GACTGGTGATGGTGATGTGGAGGATGAGCTGGAGAATCGTGATGAGGGGAGTGGTGATTGTGATGCGAGGAGTGGTGATGGTGATATGGAGAATGAGCTGGAGAATGGCGATGAGGGGACTGGTGATGATGATGTGGAGGATTAGCTGGAGAATGGTGATGAGGGGACTTATGGTAGTGATGGTGGTGACGGTTGTGGTTGTGGTGGTGATGATGAGGAGAAAGGGCATGAGGAGAGTGTGCATGAGTGGTGTCAAGCTCTAGGGAAAACACACACAAAGAGGAACTCACTAGGAGTAGGAATAATACTTGAGCCATTGCCATTGCTCTATGCATATGTTTTAGGGAATGTATTTTTGATGTTATATTTGGATTATAAGGAGAGGTTATTTATAGGCATACTTTCTTTAATTTGAAAATTTGGTGAACTAATATAATGTGACAATTGTATGATGCAATTAAATTAGTCAAAATTGAGAAGTTATTATCAATCTTAATTATATTGTGCTAGTCAAAACTTGTCTATACATTAAATAATTTCATATTATTTGAAAATTGAGCCCAATAGTTGTTGATAATCAACAAAGATCTTATCCATTAATCATGTCATTAACATTTTGCTCAACCTAAAAATTTAATGAGATCTTACACGTTTATACCAACATATCGTAAAAAATAACTAAAAAATAATTTCACAAAGTTGTTTGGGTTACCACATGTGGTGATTTTGTATGAAAAATAATCATCTTCATTAATGGGAGACAAATATATAATTTTACATGTGTTTTTAATGATAAAAATGTTATTGTATTATATATAAAAAGATAAAAATGTCTTACTATATTATTATTTCATTTATTTTTTATAGTACTTGTCTCTCTGTTAAGGCGTTAATGGAGAAGATCATTACTCATTTTGTATGCTCTCCACATAGGTTCTGAGTGTTGTCACCTCTTTCTCTATGCATCGTGGTATGTTCTTTTTATCTTTTTTATTTTGTTTTCCCATTCTATTATTAACAACAATCATAATGATTAGTATAATCATGAAATTAAATTAATATAAAATAATATTACTTTAATAATAGTAATGTTAATAGAATAATTATTGTATATTTTACTACTAAGTAATTAAATAATTAGTAAAATGCAATATAATTATTGTTATGGTTATCTTTTAATTTTTATAAGAAATTTCCTTTTAATAGTAAATAATAAAATTCATACATTCATTGCATGTGATGACCAGTAAGGATTAAAAATAACATAGTTTCCAGGTTATTGGTAATCTTTTAATAAGTAAGGATCATCTTTTTTATTTATTTCCCATTTCTATTATTAAAGACAATTATAATGATTAATTATAATCATGAAATTAAATTAATATAAAGTAATGTTATTATTTTAATAATAGTAATGTTGATAAATAATTATTGTATATCTTACTACTAAGTAATTTAATAATTAGGAAAATGCAATATAATTATGGTTATCGTAATCATTTAATTTTTATAAGAAATTATCCTTTTAATAGCAAATAATAAAATTGATTCATTCATAGCATGTCATGACTAATAATTAAGAATTAAAAATAATATAGTTTCTAAATTAGTAGTTATTGATATTTGACGAACTTCAATTCAAACGAAGGATAAATATTTTACTATAAATTAAAATAAACATATATGAAAAATTCGGTGACTTTAATCCTTTTTTGAACTGTTGTGAAATGTTATTTCTGTTTCTATTTTTTACCATAATAATCGTAGTAAATATGAATAAAATATTATAATTTCAGTTTTTTCTCCAACAATATTTTAAATTGTCATTATAGATTACTTTTGTTATGTTAAAGCAAATCATATAAAATGAGATTTCTATTTTTTACCATAATAATTGTCATTGATTTCTTCTTTTATTGAGATTTTATTGTATATCAGAATAAAGCAAATCAATCAATTTAATTATATTTATCAAAAGAAATATCATATCTATAGTGTATTTTTTTAATTTTTTATCTACATGTGATAATATATTAATTAGTGAACACATATTTTCTAGTCATATAAAATGAACATTAACCAATCTATTATATGACTGATTGATTCTTGAATTTTCATTATATCTTGTTTGAGAATATTATTGATGAAGTGTTAAACACTTAAACTCACAACTTTGTGCATATTTCTAATAAGTCAAATTAATGTGTATAGTTCATAGAGTTGGATCTAAAAACTAATCTAAATTGTTGATTTTTTAAAAATCAATCTAACACAATCTAATTACATTCAATTTTGTCGTTCCAATTTATTTTAAATCGGATTTCAGATTCTCTCTTTGACCGGTCTGGATTTGAACATTCCTTGTTGGAACATATTACCATTGGTTTCTCCTTGTTCATATTCAACTATTTATATATAGAAGTTGACAACAACGTTTCCACACCATAGTCACATATTCAGAATCTGGATGACGATTCTCTATGGGTTATGGCACTGTCTCATTATAATTACTATACAACATATAATATAAGAGTAAGTATTTAAATTTAAAAGTAATATAATATTGAAAACAAGGTAGATAAACTCAAATATCAGTTTCTTTATTATCCAATATGCAAACAACTACATAGGAGGAACCATGAAAACCAAAATTATATAACTGAGCAAGAGAGAAAAAAAAATATGCATGCTACCAGTATTATGAACTGTAACAAACTCTATTAGTATTCTACCGAAAAACATTTATATTTTTCTTGAACCAAGAAATATTGATCATTTCTTCTTGTTTTTATTGTAAGGTTTTCTTCTTGTTTTTATTGAGATAAGAGATATCTTTTTCTTCCATAAGGTACATTTTAAACTAATCATTTAGTTTTCTTCTATACGGTACATTAAAACTAAATAAATTATTTTCAGCTGAATATATTATTGTTATTTCTGATAAAATACAACTTCATAACCCTGTCTAAGAAGTTGGAAACAATGGAAAATGGAAACATCAATGGCAGGTAGAATAATTTTCTAATGTGGGCATATAGGCTCAAATGCAAGGTCGAGAACAGTGTAGAGATGGTATTTAGGGTTCCCAAGCAGATCATGAGCCTCAGACCTAAGGGTAGCACCTTTAATACCACCATGGATATTAGAGCGCTTAAGACCATGTGGTGCACTAAACAAAAACACTTTGCATTTGTGAGCTCCATATGTGCTCACGTTCTTATGGGCTTCAATGAGAAATTTTCCATTCCGGTCAGTTGTTGCTGTTTGGATCATTGTCTTCTTTGTGTTGTTGCATTCCAGTTTCACAACAGCTCCTGCAATAATTTCGAAACCCATGCCTAAGTTCTCCATTTTTAACCAACAATTTTGATGGGGTATAGATAAAGCTTTAATATCACTCATAATACTATTTTGGAACATTTTAAAATTAATATTACAAGTTAATTCTACACATTGCCATTTAAAATGTACATGAGAAATTCTTTCATCAAAAAGATTTTGGTAAGGTTTTGCAATCCACACACCTTTTCAAAACATAACAAAGTGTTATCACATAAACACTGAGAGCAATTTTCCCTTTATTTATTTTGGTTTTTTATCAGGAAATAAAAGAAAATTGCAAGGTTTAGAGAAGTTATAGACAAACCCATAATTGGAGTAGCTCCCCGTAAGGGACCACCAGGATTGCGTTTGCAAGACTTTTTCAAGACAAAACCTTGAACAGCAACAAATTTTCTAGGGATGGAATGCAACGGTGGGTGTGGATGAGGAGCACGAGGGTGGTGGTGGTGGTGGTGGTGATGACGACGGTGGGTTGGGGGCTTGGCAGGAGCATGATGGTGATGGTGGTGGGTTGGGGGCTTAGCAGGAGCATGAGGGTGGTGGTGGTGGGTTGGGGGCTTGGCAGGAGCATGAGTAGGAGAATGGTGATGTGGAGGATGAGCTGGAGAGAGATGATGCTGATGTGGAGAATGAGCTGGAGCGTGAAGCGGGGAGTGATGTGGAGAATGAGCTGGAGAGTCATGATGGTGATGTGGAGAATGAGCTGGAGAGAGATGATGCTGATGTGGAGAATGAGCTGGAGCGTGAAGCGGGGATTGATGTGGAGAATGAGCTGGAGAGTCATGATGATGTGGAGGATGAGCTGGAGAGAGATGATGTTGTTGTGGAGAATGAACTGGAGCGTGAAGCGGGGAGTGATGTGGAGAATGAGCTGGAGAGTCATGATGATGTGGAGGATGAGCTGGAGAGAGATGATGTTGTTGTGGAGAATGAACTGGAGCGTGAAGCGGGGAGTGATGTGGAGAATGAGCTGGAGAGTCATGATGATGTGGAGGATGAGCTGGAGAGAGATGATGCTGCTGTGGAGAATGAGCTGGAGCGTGAAGCGGGGAGTGATGTGGAGGATGAACCAAGGCTGGTGTTGGAGAAGGGGATTGTGGGTGTGAATGGTGGTTGTCATGCTCGAGGGCCAACACACCCAAGAAGGAACTCACTAGGAGTAGGACTAATACCTGAGTTTTTGCCATTGCTATAAGCAATAAGGTATTATATTGTTGTTGTTCTATTTGGATTTGGAAGGAGGGGTTATTTATAGGCTACATTTATAATTTTTTGTATGAAGTTGTCTCCAACAATTATATTGGACATAAAATTAAGTAAGTCAAACTTGGAAAAGAAGACTAAAATCATATCATACCACATATTTGTACATTAAATAATTCATATTTTGCAAACCTAGAACATAGTGGTTGTTGGTAAGATAGGTGAATCATTTTAATAATTGAGTTTTATGTTATAAATAATAATATTAATATTATAAATTTATTATAATATATAAATTAACTTGATCTAATTGTTGAATCACCAATTTGATATATTATACCACTATATAAGTACTTTAAATAATCAATATTAATAACATAACAATTGTTGAAGTTATAAGCTTGAATGTTTCTGCAACTTATTTTTGTGTGTGATAGTTCGTGTGTGATAGCTTGAATGTTTCTGCAATCTATGAATACATAATTTTGTCAAGTATTTTTAAATGATTTTATAATAAAGTAAAAGAGAACCAAGAAACAATTTTGGTTGACACATGTCCTAGCACCAGCTTGCAAACATATTTGTCCTTGTCATGTTCCATGTCTATTATGCTGTCACTTGCTACCCGAGAATCAATGTTCCACTTGAGATATCATCTCTTTCCTCATACAATCATGTGTTTTTTTTAGTCTTTTTTATTTCATACTATATTCAATTTATATTTATATTATTAATAGTTAATATTATTATTATTATTATTTTAAGAATAGAAATTTCTAAATAATTAAAAAAGTGCAATGTAATTATTGTTTTGATAATATTTTTTATCAAAAAATATCCTTTTAATTATAAAAAATGATGCATTTATAATATATGTCCGAGATAAAAAATAAAATCTTTTTTTCAAATTAGTAATTATTGGAATTTGAGATACTTCAATTCTGATAAAGGATAAATATTTTAAACAAAATTATAATAAACATGTAAGACATATAGTGATTTCAATTCTTAACCTAGATCATTTTTTGAATAGTTATGACATGTCACTTTTATTTCTTAAAAGTTTATCTTAAGAATCATAATAAAACGATGAAAAGGTCGTGATTTTACTTCTTTTTTCTCAAATCATCTTTTAGATAATTATAATATGTCATTTATATTTCTTAAAATTAAATTCCAATCAAATTAAAAATTAAAAAATCATACATAAAAATAATCAATAACAATAATATATTATTATTATTATTTATATAATAAATTTTAAATAATTAATATAATATAATATTATTTTTTGAAAATACTTTTCACCAAAAAGTATCTCTTTAGTAATAATAAATAATAAAACTGAAACATTTATCATACTAGTAAATACAAATTAAAATAATATATTTTTTCTTAGAATTTGTGGTTATTTATATTTAATAAACTTCATTTCAAATAAATAAAAATATTTTAAAAAATTATAATAATGATGTAAGAATGTCGTGATTTCAATTTTTAACCTCATATCATCTTTTGAATGGTCATGATATATCAGTTCTATTTCCTAAAGTTTATCTTAAGAATCATAATGAAAATGGAAGAAAAGTCATGGTATTATTTCCTTTTTCACAAATCATCTTTTGATATGTCATTTATATTTGTTAAAATTAACTTTCCAACAAATTTTAAAAACTTACCTAATAAATAAGTAATAATAGTAAAAAAAATAGGTATAATAAACTATGAAATAAGAACTACAATAATTATAATAAAATAATTTCTTTAATTACAAATGATGAATGTTAAATAAGAATATTTTCTTATTTAATGTATTTTCTTATTTAATGTAAAATTTAAAATTAATAATAATATTAAAGATGGAAGAGAAGTCATAATAATTCATTTCTTCTACTCAACTCATTTTTTGGTGGACTTTGGTACATAACTTCTATTTTTTAAAATGACTAAAATACATTTAAACAATGGAAATAATTTTCCCCCACTTACTACATGAGAATCCATGTTGCATTTTGAGGAGAAGTCGTCATCTATTTCCTCATCAATTAGTTGTATTTCTAATTTTTTATTTCATATTGTATTGTATTTATATTTTATTAACGTGTCGACATGTACTTTGTACATGTGGATCGGACAAGCGTTAATTAATTTTTTTAAGATTTCGTTTTAGATAAATAGAATGTTTTTTGTATTGATATATTTTTGTACCTATTATAAAATCTAATTTAAGGTGAAATATGTTATTAATCGTGGTTAATTGGGATAGAAATGAGTTTGTATGGAACAAGGTAATGCACTATCCAAACCTACCACATTTGACCATTTTATCACCTAGACCCGCCCATATTCATGTAGGTGTCTACTGAGTCTGCTACCCATGGATTACTAGGTATCAAGTGGATCTACGATTACCTATAGATTTAGCAAATATTCAAAAAGAAATTTGAAAACAACATATATTTATGTGTGTTTCTTATAATCATGCATTTAGACAGTAAAAAATTGATATTAACAATTATAAAACATAATTAAAATACAAGTGCACAACTTTAAATTGTCATTTAAATATAAATATTTTTACTAAAAAAACATAATTTAAAATAAGACAATAAAACATATTAAACTTCTAAAATTCCTCCGTCAACATAACATTACTTCGTAATTATGGATTAACAAATATAACATCATTGATTAAGAATGTAACATCACAATTATGACAAAAATTGTGTTCAATTATTATTGTATATACATATAGGAATTAAGGGTCACGATTAGGGATGGCAAGGAGACTGAGACCCACATGTACCTGTAGATAATACCCACAATGAGTCTGAGTCTGGATAATGAGGTACTCGATCAGATTAGTAGTACCCGAACTCATTATCCATTCCTAAATCTATATATAATAGCATAATTATAATATCATATTAATCATAAATGTAATGTTATATTGTCAATCTATAATTGTAATGTTGTCAACCATTAAAGTTATATTGTTAAGGAGTGTGATATGATGTTATGTTATTAATTCATATGAGTAATCTAATGATATGTTGATAAATAGTTCTTACTAAATCAATTTTATATCATAAAGTTAAAGTAGTGACTTTGTTTTGTATGATTGTTTGAGTAAAGGAGATGTGTTTAATAGTCAATCTAAATTTGTTTAAAACTTCAAATTATGTTTTATAATTTTTTTTCCCTTTATTGATTGGTTGAATAACATATAAGATTGTGGGAAACGAATACACAATTAAATAGTCTGGATATCCACAGTCTAGGTACCTCATTACTCATATACTGACTCATTCAACAGTTGGTTTCAAAATCTTCGATCATAATATCTTGTAGGTCCAAAAACAAGGATCTAGACTCGACCCCTTGTGGATATTAATGAATACATTAAAATAATATATTATTATTATTTTAGTAGTATTAAATTTTAAATAATTAATAAAATGCAATGTAATTATTGTTTTGATAATACTTTTCATAAAAAATATCCTTTCAGTAATAAATAATAAAACTAATGCATTCATCACATATGATGACTAATATATAGGGATTAAAAATAATGTATTTTTTCTTAGAATGGGTGGTTATTAGTATTTGATAAATTCAATTAAGATAAATTAAAAATATTTTAAATTAAATTATAATAAAAGTGTAAGAAATGTCGTGATTTCAATTCTTAACCCCAACTCATCTTTTAAATGCTCTTGACATATCGGTAATATTTCATAAAAGTTTACCTTAAGAATCATAAAAAAGATGGAAGAAAGTTGTGATATTACTTTTTTTTAAATCATCTTTTGAACAATTATGATATGTCATTTTTATTTGTTTAAATTAAATTTTAAACATATTAAATAAATAAAAAGTCAAACATAATAAATAATTAATAATAGTAATATATTATTATTATTATTATCATTTTAATAATGTTAAATTTTAAATAATTAATAAAATGCAATGTAGTTATTGTTTTGATAATGCTTTTCATCTAAAAGTATCCTTTTACTGCTAAACAATATAAGTGATGTATTTATCACATATGACTACTAATACATAGGGATTAAAAATAATGTATTTTTTCTTAGAATTGGTTGTTATTAGTATTTGATAAAATTAAATTCATAAAAAAGGAAAGTATTTTAAAAAATTGCAAGAAATATCATGATTTGAAATCTTAACCGTATATCACCTTTTGAACTTTTGAACTGTCGTGATATG
This sequence comes from Lupinus angustifolius, assembly GCF_001865875.1. Taxonomy (NCBI): domain Eukaryota; kingdom Viridiplantae; phylum Streptophyta; class Magnoliopsida; order Fabales; family Fabaceae; genus Lupinus; species Lupinus angustifolius. The sequence continues at coordinate 1,108,133 of NC_032024.1, forward strand.
TTAGATCTATTTTTTAAAAGTTTACCATAAGAGTTATAATAAATATGGAGGAAATATTGTGATATTACTTCCTTTTTCTCAAATCATCTTTTGAATAATTATAATATGTGATTTCTATTTTTTTAAATTATATTCTTAACAAATTAAAAAATAAAAAATATCTTACATAATAAATAATTAATAATAGTAATATATTATTATATTAATATTATTAATTTTTAAATAATTATTGAAGTGCAATTTAATTATTGTTTTTATAATACTTTTCATCAAAATGTATCCTTTTAGTAATAAATAATAAAACTGATGCATTTATCACATATGACGACTAACACAGAGTGATTAAAAATAATATATTTTTTCTTAGAATTGGTCGTTGTTAGTATTTGATAAACTTCAATTTTGATAAAGGAAAAATATTTTGAAATAAATTATAATAAAGATATATCAAATGTGGTAATTTTAATTCTTAACTTTAGATCATGTCATAACCTGTGAGATCTATTTCTTAAAAGTTTACTTTAAAAATTATTATATAGATGAAGGAAAAGTGGTGATATTACTTTTTTTTTCAAATCATCTTTTTAATGATTATGATATGTCATTTTTTTTGTTAAAATTAAATTTCCAACAATTAAAAAAACATCTTAGATAATAAATAATTAATAATAGTTAAAACTTTGAAATAAGAAATACAATAGTTGTAATAAAATAATTTATTTAATCATAATAATGTCATATAATAATATTCCTTAATTAATTTAAAATATAAAAATAATCATCATATTAAAGATAGAGGGGGTATGATTATTCGTTTCTTTTACTCAACTCATCTTTTTGGTCGACTGTGGTACCTTACTTCTATTCTTTTAAATGACTAAAATGCATCCAAACAATCAGAGTACATATATGCTATCTCACAGTTTGTGTCACTCTATGTATCATGGGTTTATGAATCACAGTACACATCTATGACAATTGGGTCATTGATGAATTGGATAGATTGAAATTCATCCATTAAGTTTGGATATGGATGGATTGAATAACTTAAAATATAGTTTAAATGAATTTATATAGATTGATGGATGACTTTTTATTCGTCTATTAGCATGCAAATTTATCAATTTATCATCCTTAACTGTGAGGAGTTGTCATCTTTTTCCTAATGCAATAAGTTGTGTTTTTTATTTAGCACTATATTCTATTTATATTTTATATCAGTACTAAATAATATTATATTAATAAAAAAATTAAAATAATATATTATTGTTTATTAAATTTAAAATAATTAATAATTAAATCATCTCAATAATTAAGTTATATATTGTAAATAATAATATTTATTTTACAGATTTATTATAACTTAATGGATACGCAGTTTAAGTGATAAATCACTAGATTGAATCATTATACCACTACATAAATATAGTAAGTGATATAATAATCAATAAAATATCAATATTAAATACACAACAACTATAAGAGATATAAGCTCAAATTTGTGTTACACCTTATTTTGTGATAGTCATGTCCTTTTTGTTATATGAAAGTATTATCTATTTTCTCATGAGATATTTGTGAATACTTAATTTTATCATATTTTTTTAAATAATTTTATAATAAAAGTGAAAGAGAATTCAAAATTAATTTTGTAAAGTTGACACATATTCCCACCCCAACATATTTATATAGGGATAGACAATAAAATCTTAACAATATATGAAACATTGAATTTTAATTAAAATTTAATGATAACACACAAAAAAAATAAAAGTATATTATGATTGATGATACATGGCAAGGATAGATAAAAACTTTGGATAAAAATATATAACACATGTATGATGTCTGTTGTGGCACCACTGGCTACCTCGGAATCAACACTACGAGGAGCTGTCATCTCCTTCCTCATGCAATAATGAATGTTTTTATTAATTTTTAGTTATTTTTCTATTTTATATTATTAATAAAGATTATTTATCATTTTAATAATAAATAATAAAATTTGTGCGTTTATCATGTATGATGACTAATAAATAGGGATTAAAAATGATATATATTTTTCTCCAATTAATGGTTATTGATATTTAATATACTTCAATCCAGATAAATGATAAATATTTTAAAATAAATTATAATAAAAATGTAAAAGTAAGAATAATTAATAATAGTAAAAAATTACCAAATATAAAAATCATTAAAATAACAACTAGAATAATTTTAATAAAATAATTTCTGCAATTATAAATAATTAATATCTAATCAAATAAATAATAATATCTTCTTAATTAATTTCAAATATAAAAAAATATAGTCTTGTTAAGGATGGAGAAAGAGTTGTGGGTGTTTGTTTCTTTTCCTCAACTTATCCTTTGGGCAATCATGATATATTACTTTTGTCCTTTAAAATAACTAAAATATTTTCAACCAATAAAAATAATTTTCTACCAGAAGTATCTAGTCTTGGTTTCTTATTTTCATCCGACCTTTCTTATTTCATTAATTTTTTACTTGGCCACTTTATCTTTGGAGACTTATAAGGGGATCAGTTAGTTAGTTATGGTGAAAACTAAAGTTAAAAAGTGGAGTGATAAAAAAGTTTCGAGTTCAAATTTTATCCAATTTAAAATATTAGTACTAATATTTGCTTAATAAAAAAATATAGGGAATTGTATGAGTAATATAAGTTTATGTGAGACATAGAAAAATGTTTTTTGTCCTTAGTAAATAATCACATGGGCATGTTTCTCATAAGCTTCAAAACGTTGGAGAGTCATCTAGTTGACCACAATTTGGATTATTTAGCTTTCTAAAAATGATTTTATTTTTAACTCTGTCAAACCTTCTTTACAACAAATTCTTGAATTTGCAAGAATTAAATATTGGCTTTGGATTAATTGCCGGATAGGCAAGTACTCTTTTAGTTATTCAGATTGGGTTTCACTAGTTTGTCCTAATATCGACTTGTAATTAATTATGGTCTTCCTTTTTTCTTTTGAATCTATTGTAACTCTTATTTATTTTTAATAATATTTTTAGCTTTCATCAATAAAAAAATAATAAGTAAACGAAATAATCAAACAAGTTTGGTGTATGAATTGGTCCATCAAATTAATATGTGTATCATTTTAATAGGGGAGATGTATTGTTAACATCTTATCTAGTCTGTAATTAACTCACAAGCTTATAATTCTATTTTGATGATAAACACATTCTAAAATTGAGTATAAAAATAGTTTTCTATATTTTGCGTGCCAAAAACTTGACAATGATTCCAAATCATTTGGTAGAATTTGGATTTTTTATTCTTCAATCTTCTAAGTTATATAATCTTTGATAACTAAAAATGGCACCACACCAATACTATTATTGATGTATAAATGATTATAAAAATGTTTCCTATTATTATATTACTTTTTTGGTCAATGTGATTATGATCCTCATCATATATTTTTCTTCATGTTTTAAAATTTTGTGCATAAAAAGTAAAAATATTACAAATATTTGAAAATATTAATTACATTCATAATTAATTGCAATAAAAACAAGGAGACTTTAGGATTATTTATCAACTTACACATCCATCTGCAATATAATAAGCATTTCCTAACCAACCCCCTAAACCATTTGAATCAAAGCTGAATCAATTGATTCAACCTCTTTGTTTTAGCATCGACGATTGAAAGAGAGTAGTCTTGATTTATCAATATAGGGAGTAAAAGACGGGCTAATTCTACCTATAGAAAAGAAATGTATCATAAATTATACATCTTTAAAATATTACTTTATAACAACATTTTTCTTAAGGTGTTATTCATTGTTGATTTTTTAAGAGTATAAAAAATTTCTTATAATAATAAAAGTAAAAAGTACTTTCTCAAACCTACCATACTTTTAATGATTTTTTGTCAGATTTATGAGTGATTATTTGTTATTGTTGATTTAAATAGCTAATATTAGAGGTAAAGTTTATCTGCAATTCCAATTCAAATTGTCCTCAGAATTAACCATTATTAACCTATGTGTTTTGTTAATATATTAGTTCAATTTACTCATATTAGAACATTTTCCTCATGCATAATATCTAGCATGAATGAGTTTCATTCAAATAAAAAACAAAATATTCAGCATTTATGGTTTGGGCTAGAAATATTTTTTTAGTAGAGTGCTTCATGAATCTCACATCTTTAAAAGGTTTTGAGCTAGAGGAGAGAAATGGCTATGTGAGATCCTTAGAAACAAGAACAACATTTTTTTTTGTAAAAAGAAGCAATGTTGTTGATGAATTAAGCTAAGAAAAAACAGACAATCATGTTTATCTTATATCAATTTTGAGGTGTACAAATGTCAAAGAAAATCGAAATAATCAATGTTATGGATGGGGTAATATAAAACTAAAATATAAAGACAAGTGAGAAATGAAATGTTTGTCCCACATAATATTATGTTTCAATATTTTGTAATTTATAAATTTTGGGAGGTGTTTAGGTTTTGCATACCATGAAGAGAAAACTCGTTAGGGTATGTTTTTTAATTTGATTTAGGAGGGGAAAGAATGAAAATGGAAAATTTGAGAGTCATGTCACAATTGTATTTCATGACTCTCAAGTCTCCACTTCGAAAGTGCAAATTGTCAAAGATCGCACTAGTAATGTTTTACCTATATTTTGATGAAGACAATGTTTTATTAAAGCTTGAAGATGACTCAACAATCAACATGCCTAGAGCTCATTGGTCATATCTAGACTAGGTTATATAAATAGAGTCATTATTCTAAGTAGTTTTGGATGTGTGCCTTAGTAAGTGAGTATAGGTGAGGTAAATCTAGACGCAAGTCTCTCAAACCATTATAATTGCCATATCACATTCATGAGACATATCATCTAGTTAATTGTATGTTCATGCATTAATCATACATGTTATATGTGCATATTAGGCATAATATAACTTCTAAAACATGTATAGGAGTTAAGCATAACATAAGAGTAGTTTTCCTTTTGAATCACGTGTTTTAATATGTTGGTTAATCGATTAACATGGTGGCTTAATCGATTAACTCAACTGTTTTTCTGTTATATCAGTTTTCTGTTACAACTGGTTTCTTTTTTAATCATGGTACAATGGTTAATCGATTAACAGGTCTGTTTTATGTTATAATTGTTTTATGTTTTAACTGCTTAACTATTGCAACGGTTTGAAGTCTCAAAATTGTTTTGTATAAGTTTAGGAAATTTCCAGAGAAGTGTAGCATTACATACTATTGTGTAATTGATTTAGAGAGCATATTTTTGTGTTTTACATTCTGTTTTGCAGAGAGAAATGCATGTGTGAGGAAGAAAGATTAACTTGCCATATTGAAGATTGATTCATTGTTATTTGCATATTGTTTTTCATATGTTTAATCTCATCTTTTTCTTGCTCATATGTTCATGCATTCTTGATAGAGATTCTTAGAGAGATATCTTGTGATTACTGTTTTTGATTAACTCATATGTGTATGATGACTTGAGTAAATTGTGAGTAAGTTAGTCTTAAGGTTTTCATTGTTATATTTTGAGCATTATTGTGCTTATTAAACCTTGCTTTTGTAATATGTTTTTGTGTGTATTGGATTGGTCTCTTGGTGTCTTACCACCACAAAGATGGAGTGATTCTTCACCAAGACTAGGAGGTCTTGAATTGAGAACGAGAATCTTGGTTGGGGCTGGTTCACAAGAAAGGTTTTCTCAGGCGATAGGTAGAGTCAAACCAAAGATTAGATGTTCTAGGATTTCAAGAAAGAAGCGTCTCGAGTTTTGTAAATTGAATTGGTGAATGTGATTATACTTGTATTCAATATAGTGAAGAAGAAAATCTCCCAAGATCATAAGGGGAGGTCTGGATGTAGTTTGCAGTGGACCGCAAACGAACCAGGATAAAAATTCATATGTGCACGATGTTCTCTCTTAATCTTCTTTACATTTCTTGTTGTTTTAATGCGAGTTAAAAGCTGATATTTTGCATGTTTATACCTTGCCATATACTTGTTAATATTGCCTAAAAATATCTGATGTATCTTTGCTTATCTGTTAATAAATAACTATACAATTAGTTGCTCTCATAATTCTGATTTTGCTGTGCGTTAATCGATTAAGCCCATTGGTTAATCGATTAAGCTCACTGGTTAATTAATTAACTAGGTTGTTTCCAGAACTGGGTTTTTTTGGTGCGAGAAGCGGTGATTGATAACCGCTACACCTATTCAACCTCCCTTCTAGTTGAGCCTAGGCCACTAATACCTAATGTTAGAATTTCTAACAATTTATGGGTCACAAATATAATTCTATAATTGTTTATGGCCATTATTTAATTAGCCAAATATAAAATGGTCTTCAAGAATTAATTTGGTGGCTAAGGACATTTGTGTCATAAAATATTATAAGTGTAGATACCTTCAGGCAATTTCTGATTTGATGACGGGACTGAATTAGAAATATTGCAACTTAAGTAGTAACCGCTATGGTTACTTTTATGGGTTATGGTCCCTATTTGTAGAGCAACGAGTTTTGTTGAGTAGACTGATGAGAATAAAAGTGAATTCATGAGGAGTTGTCCATAAGGCTCAAACATCCATTAGAATTCCATAAGGCAATTATTCTCTTCATCGGGTTAAAGCTCTCCTTGGCTTTCTTATTCCCCTCTAGAGAAGCAGAAGGAAAACCATCAGGCTCTAACATCTGGAAGATCATCCTACCCACATACCTTCGAAATTCTAAATGGCTAATCAAGGTATGCTTTTCTTCTTCACCATGAAATCAATTGGAGTTTTCTTTGGTCTAGATCAGGGTTGTTCCATTTGGGTTTATGTATGGGCATAAACATTTTGTCATAGGAACAAATCCCTTATCATTATATTTTCCGCATTCAAGAAAAGGATTATTCATAGAAACTCCAACAATTGGTATCAGAGTCACCCTAATTTGATTCATGTGTGAAATTTGGTCTTATGAAGTATTTCATGTTCTTCCCCAAATTTGGATTGATTTAGGGTTTGATGATTTAACTATGCCATGGATTGATTAGGATATAAATTCATTGTTTTCCATGTGCATATAGATAGATTCGAAATTGAATCAATGAATTTTTCTGGTGATTTCTTGATTTTTTTGGGGTGGTTTTTCGGAGAAAAATGATGCAGAAACTGCCATGTTCGTGTGTTGTCGCTGTGCTCTCGCTCAAGCGCGAATTGAACAGAAGCATGGTCTTTTATCGCGCTCAAGCGAGAATTGAACAGAAGCATGGTCTTTTATTTCGCTCAAGCGAGAATTGAACAGCAGCATCGTCTTTTAGCTCGCCCAAGCTTGATTTTTTAGGAAAATTTAAGATTTATGAGGCTTTGGTATCTTTGTGCATTAACTTTGGTTATCCATTAAGTTGTCTGTTATTTCAAGTGAGCCAATTGAAGTAAAATGTCGCCAAAGTGATCTCTTTCATGGATATAACTCATGAGGAATATTAGATGTAAGTGTGTATGATTATTCATGCGAGTATTAACTGGCCCAAAGGAAAGTTGATATTTGGCCGAAGATCATACACACCTGTGATGATAAACATGTTATAATTCTAAAGTTTTTTTATACATGTGACTGGTGAATCAATCCAAAGAGGGATTCGTCAGTTGACATGCCTTATTATAAATGTTTGATCATTACAACAAGAGTACCACTTGTAGTTAATATCATTGTCCAAAGACTTGATATTAATGGTGCACTGGGTATCTTGATTTGGACATATCATTATTTAAGCATATTGATAATTTTAAGTTGTAAGCGTATTTTTAATATTTTGTCTTTTGTTCTATTCAACTACATCAATTGCTTCTATATCTGCAAATCTAAATTCGGTTCCAGTCCTTAATGGAACAAATTTTAAGGACTGAAAAGAGAACATGGAAATTGTTCTTGGTTGCATGGATCTAGACTATGCATTAAGGGTAGAGCAACCCAATTCTCCTTCGGAATTCAGTGCCTCTGAAGAGAGGAAGGATTATGAGAAGTGGGATCGCATGAGTCTAATGATTATTAAAGCGGCATTCCATAGGTATTTAGGGGTACTATCTCGGATGAGATAAACAGCGCCAAAGTTTTCTTTGCTGAGATTGAAAAATGCTTTGCAAAGAGCGATAAGGCGGAAACAAGTACTTTGTTACAGAACTTGATTTCCATGAGGTATCAAGGCAAGAGAAACATAAGGGAATACATTATGAGAATGTCCAACATTGCCTCAAAACTTAAGGCCTTTAAGCTTGAGATGTCGGAAGACTTACTCATACATTTGGTCTTGCTTTCCCTTCCTGCACAATTCAGTCAGTTTAAGATCTCTTATAACTGTTAAATGAAGAAATTGACTCTAAATGAGCTCATTTCATTTTGTGTAAAAGAAGAGGAAAGGCTGAACCGAGAAAGGATTGAAAGTGTCCATTATGTAATTACCTCTAAGGACAAGGGCAAAAAAAAACACTTCAGAGCCCAAGAATGAAGTTGCTAAGGGTCCAGTGCAAAAGAAGCAGAAGCAGGCTGATATCTGTTACTTTTGCAAAGGAACTGGACATCAAAAGAAGAAATGTGTAAAGTATCATGCCTGGCGTGCTAAGAAAGGTATATTTCTTACTTTGGTATGCTCTGATGTCAATTTAACTTCAGTACTTGGAAACAACTGGTGGTTAGACTCCGGTTCAACTTCTAACATCAGTGTTTCAATGTAGGGTTGTCTGAGCTACCGGAAGCCTAATTATGTTGAAAGATACATATACGATGGCGATGGAAAATCGGTAGAAGTGGAAGCTATATGGCATTTTAGGTTGTTATTATGAACTGGTTTTTATTTGGATTTGAAAGACACCTTTGGTGTGCCGTCTTTTAGACGGAATTTAATTTTTGTTTCTTATTTGGACAAATATGGTTATTATTGTTCATTTGGAAACAATTCGGTTCAATTGTCTTTAAATTCAAATGTTGTTGGAACTGGTTCACTTGTGTTAAATGACAATTGTCGCACCCCGATTTTTGGTCGAACATCGGCCACACGACTAATTTGGAGTTGCCACCACGTTTTTGCGGTCAAAACGTAGAAAACCCTTTCGATGCCCAAATATTGGAAAGACTTGGCATTTGAACTAGATCTCTGGACTCGGGAATCGGTTACGAATCGGGGAAGGTATTAGCACCCCGTTCGCCCGTCCGTTATCAAACGGTACCCGCAATAATCGCATGGAACTAGATATACCCTAAAGCTTGTTAAATCAATTAATTATTTACAGATAAAAGTTTTTGTTTTTATTTTTGTGTCTGACAAGAGTTCATCCTGCTCCTACGTATCCCCGGGTGCAATAGGGAAATCAAGATTTACGTAGTTCTTAAGTAGAAAATATTTGTGTGTTGATTGATTTTAGTAATGGAAAGTGGTTTGACTTATATCATTTTACCCATACTAGTGAGAAAGAAGAGGTAGTACGACAACCACTCATCGCTTTCTTACTAATCATGATAATAAAAAAAGGACTCAAATTGTCAGTTGATAAGGTTAAGGAGGGAGATACAACTTTGTCCTACATCACTTTACCCATTTTAAATAAAAGAAGAGGCAGTACGACAACCGCTCACCACTTTTTATTAAATAGGATAATGAGATAAGGACTTGATATATATTGTCTTATTCTTATTAGAGAGAAAGAAGAGGTAGTATGATGACCGCTTATCGCTTTCCTACTAACATGATAATAACATAATACTCAAGTTGATAATCTTTCTCTAACCTTAGCACTTAAAAAATATTTTTCTCTTATTTGATTAATTTTATGAAAAATTTATTATTTCAAAGGTTTACATTATAAAATACAAATGATTGTGGCTCTTGATTATTTTAAAGATTCATGTCATAAAATATTAATGATTGTGACTCTCGATTATTTCAAAAAAACTCATATCATACAATATTAATGATTGTGACTCTTAATTCAAATATTAAATATAATTACAAAAAAAAGTATACTATTTAATGATGGTTCAAATAAATATGATATATTAATTATTGACGACTTTTTTATATTTACAAGAAACGACATCAATGAATAATTGATTACTTTTTTTGAAATTTGTCAAAAATGAATCTTTTATTAAAAGTTGGGTAAGACTTTAGAAGATAAGGACGACACTGACCATCTACCACTAATCTCCTTACCCTAGAAATAAGAGGTAGTACGACAACCACTCACCGCTTTCTATTCGAAAGGAAATGAAGATATGGTTCGGTTCATTCACCGTTCTCCCAATTTCTTACCTTAAAGTTATTTTTATGCTCGAGTAAAAATAGAGTCATTGATAAAATCATACATATCTTTGTTACTTTATTATGATAGTTATAAAGGATTTACAAGTGACTACAAGCATAAAGTATGTAAATAAATTAAGTATACAAATAGCTAGCAAATGAAATAAGAAGTAATTGAAACATACATAAATAAATAAGAAATAAACAAATAAATGAAACAAAGAAGCCTAATACCCAAATAGATATATTAATTCTCTTAAATTATCATAGTAATAAAACTACCAGTAGACCAAACAAGATAACTAACAAATAAAGAAATAAAAATAGAATATAATATAATCTAAATAAAAACTACAAAAAATGAAATGGCAGTACACGAAATAACAATGGAAAGAGAATGAGTTTCAATGCTTGGGTTTGAAATACTCTTTCACTAAGCTTGTGGTTCATCATAATAATTAATGTGTAAAATGAATATGAGATAACAAGTGTAGTTAAATGGGTATGTACATATGACAAGGTTAATTAGCAAAATACGTGTTTATGGCAGTGAACAACAACAAATAGAAAAAAAATAAAAAATAATAGGAGATAGTGAATTGAAACAAGAAAAAGGCTTGATGGTATTGCTTAGCTAATGAAGGATAATCACAAAGAAAGAGATTGCTTAGGTTCATGTTATATGCTTACTTATAAAATCCTCCTTTTTTTTATTTCATACACCTCTTATCCTCTCCTTTTTTTCTCTTTCTGCAATAGTTGTTGAATAGGTTTTTTTATTTCAATCTTGGGGCCCCTAGGTTAGTGCTAAGTGGGGTTATTTATAGCCTCACTTAGATTTAGGGTTAAGGTTAATGAAGAGTTCTAAGGTAATTTTAACTTAGTCCTGTGAATGTTTTTAATTGTGACCTAGTCCCTGAACTTCCTTAAAATTTAAAAAAATATCCCGGACGAAATTGAGTATTCACAACAATCTTTATATGCTGAATATTATAGTTGATTATAGTGAAACCATAAATGTGGAATCACGTGGTACTAAGTGTAAAATTGAAAATAATAATTCATATGCATTATGGCACAAGCGCCTAGGTCACATTTCTCAAAAGAGAATTGAGCGTCTTGTGTCAGATGAGATTTTGGATTCCATTGACCTCACAAACCTTAGCGTTTGTGTTAAATGCATAAAAGGAAAATAGACCAAACAATCGAAATCTGGTGCATATAGAGCTTCAGACGTCTTAGAATTGATACATACGGATATTTGTGGGTCATTCCCTACGACTTCCTGGAATGGTCAACAATACTTCATATCATTCATAGACGATTATTCTCGTTATGCATACATTTTTCTTATTCATGAAAAGTCTCAATCATTGGACGTGTTCAAAACTTTTAAGGCTGAAGTTGAAAATCAACTCAGCAAAAGGATTAAATACGTCAGATCTGACCGTGGTGGTGAATGCTACGGTAGATATGACGGTTCAGGTGAACAGCGTCCATTGCCTTTTGCCAAATACCTAGAGGAATGTGGTATAGTCCCACAGTACACCATGCTAGGATCACCTACCATGAATGGTGTGTCTGAAAGACGAAACCAGA
>NC_032024.1:1120139-1122312 GCF_001865875.1 Lupinus angustifolius
GGATATGGTAAGGAGTATGATTTGTCACTCTACCTTTCCAGAGTCACTCTGGGGAGAGGCACTTAAGACAACAACTTATATTCTTAATAGGGTGCCAATTAAGGCAACTGCCAAAACACCTTATGAGCATTGGACTGGGCGAAAGCCTAGTCTAAAGCATTTTCATGTGTGGGGATGTCCATCTGAGGCAAGGCCTTATAGGCCTCATGAAAAGAAATTGGACTTTCGTACAATGAGCAGCTACTTTATTGGTTACTCTAAAAAATGAAGGGGCTATAAATTTTATGACCCAGATTTAAAATCCATATTTGAGACGGGTACAACCACGTTCTTTGAGGATATTGAGTTGAAGGGGAAGATAAGGTTAGAAACTTTTGTCTTAGAGGAAGAATCTGTATCAATTCCATATGCGATTCATATGGTTGCGTTTGATGAAGCAAATTTGGAACCTCCTCAAGACATAGTTGATAATACTTTCCCTATTCAAGGTGAGTTAGTAATTCATGAAGGACAAACTCAAAACCCTCAAGAACATGGACAAGAGGTGCAAGAGCCAATAGCTTTGCGTAGATCCACTAGAGAAAGGAGAAGTGCAATTCCAGATTACTACATTTGCTTTCTCCTGGAACATGAGGGTGATGGTTTAATGGATAATGATCCATTAAACGTTCGTGAAGCCATCCAAAGTTCCAATTCGGAAAAGTGGATTGAAGCAATGAAAGGGGAGTACAAATCCATGCAAGACAATAAAGTTTGGGAACTTGTCCCATTACCAGAAGGTAAGAAACCCATTGGTTGCAAATGGATTTTTAAGACCAAGAAGGATTCTAATGGTAATATGGAGAGGTATAAGGCGCGTCTTGTAGCTAAGAGTTTTACTGAGAAGGAAAGGATTGACTATAAAGAGAATTTCTCTCCAGTTTCATCGAAAGACTCTCTTAGGATAATCATGGCTCTTGTAGCACATTATAATTTGGAGCTTCATCATATGGATGTCAAGACAGCTTTTCTCAATGGAAACATTGATGAAAAGATTTATATGGTGCAACTAGAAAACTTTATAACGGGAGACCAAAAGAATATGGTTTGCAAATTGACAAAATCCATCTATGGTCTAAAACAGGCGTCTCGTCAGTGGTACCACAAATTTCATAAGGTGATTCTCTCTTTTGGTTTTGAGATGAATTTAGTCGAGGATTGTGTGTATCACAAGTTCAGTGGGAGCAAGTATATTTCCTTGCGCTTGTATGTGGATGACATACTGCTTGTCACTAATGATGTGGGTACCTTGATGGAAATAAAGAAATTTCTATCCAGTAATTTTGAAATGAAAGATCTTGGTGAAGCTTCATTTGTATTAGGAATTGAGATACACCGAGACAAGATACACTGAGACAGACCTCAGGGTATTCTTGGATTATCACAAAAGAACTATATAGAAAAGGTACTTAAAAGATATGGCATGCAGGATTGTAAAGCAATGGATACTCCAGTTGCTAAGGGAGAAAAATTAGTCTCAATCAGTGCCCTAAAGGAAATCTGGAAATTCAGGAAATGCAAAAGATCCATTTTGCATTAGCTGTAGGGAGTCTTATGTATGCTCACGTTTGTACGCGTCCGGATATATCATTCATAGTTGGGGTTTTAGGCAGATATATGAGTAATCCAAGAATGGATCATTGGAAAGCAGTCAAAAAGGTCATGGGGTACTTAAAGGGAACAAAAGATCAAAAGATTATATGCTCACATATAGGAGATTAGACCAATTAGAGATCATTGAGTATTTTGACTCCGATTTTGCAGGATGGCAAGATAGCAGACGATCTACTTCGAGCTATGTTTATCTGTTGGTTGGTGGTGCAATTTCTTGGCGCTCTGCCAAGCAAACTCTTGTGGCTTCATCCACCATGGCAGCAGAATATATAGCATGTTATGATGCATCACATCAGTCATCATGGCTGAGAAATTTTGTCAGTGGACTGTGAATTGTGGAAAGAATTGAAAGACCACTAAAATTATATTGTGACAACAGGTCAGCCATGTTGTTCTCCAACAACAATATGAGTTTAGCAAAGTCGAAACACATCGACATTAAGTTCCTAGTTGTTAAGGAGAAAGTACAAAGTGGACAACTTTCCATAGAACACTTAGGCACTAACTCCATGATTGTGGA
>NC_032024.1:1122412-1137034 GCF_001865875.1 Lupinus angustifolius
TGAATCTATATCATTTAGTTGTGTCAATGTTGGTGATCATTATTGAATTAGTCATGATTGATATGGCGAAATTCACTGTGATTTGATATGGAGACAGGACTAATGGATGAGATAATTTGGGTATGCCTAAGTCATAAAGGCAATATTTAAGCGCACAATAAGGATAACACGTATGGTGAATCATATATGTGACCAGTGGGGGATTGTTAAAATTTCTGACAATTTATGGGTCACAAATATAATTCTATAATTGTGTTATGGCCATTATTTAATTAGACAAATATAAAATGGTCTTCAAGAATTAATTTGGTGGCTAAGGGCATATGTGTCATGAAATATTATATGTGTAGATACATTCAGGCAATTTCTGATTTGATGACGGGACTGAATTAGAAATATTGCAACTTAAGTAGTAACCGCTACGGTTACTTTTATGTGTTATGGTCCCCATTTGTATAGCAACGGGTTTTGTTGAGTAGGCTGATGAGAATAAAAGTGAATTCATGAGGAGTTGTCCATAAGGCCCAAACATCCATCAGAATTCCATAAGGCAATTATTCTCTTCATCAGGTTAAGGCTCTCCTTGGCTTTCTTATTCCTCTCTAGAGAAGCAGAAGGAAAACCACCAGGCTCTAACATTTGGAAGATCATCATACCCACATACCTTCGAAATTCCAAATGGCTAATCAAGGTATGCTTTTCTTCTTCACCATGAAATCAATTGGAGTTTTCTTCGGTCTAGATCAGGGTTGTTCCATTTGGGTTTATGTATGGGCATAAACATTTTGTCATAGGAACAAAGCCATGATCATTAGGTTTTCCGCATTCAAGAAAAGGATTATTCATAGAAACTCCAACATAACACACTTCTCTCACTTCCACTCTAAAAATCAACTCGCAAACAGATCATTAAAAACATGAAGGAAAATCAGGATCATAAGATATTCTAAGACACTCTTACTTTTAGGGTGATCCATATATAGCTTTATCGATCATATAGCATGCGAAAATAATTTCCATTCAAATTAGTTTGGCTGTAACAACCGTCTCTCCATGATTTCACATCTCCCACACTTGGAGGTTGTTGTTAATAATTCAGCTTTTGGTATTGATTTTGTAATAGTTTCCTAATTAGTCTAGTTAGTTAAGAGTTAGTTAGTTAGGAAAGCTATAAATAGAAGTCTAGCTTATTTGAAAATAGCATTGTATTCTTTGATACTTCAAGTGAATCAATAATACAAAGATGTATATTCATTGAATTGTTCTTTCTTGGTATGCAAGTAAACTCTTAATCTTCAATCTTCTTTTCTATTCCTACTCCATTCTTTCTCTGTTTTGTACTGGTGTTTGTATGTACTTGGTGTGCATAGCAGTAGCTTGAAGAACAAGCAATAAACACAACGGAGGTAAATATTACATATTGCTTTCTATCTTCTTTTCTTATCCTAAAACAACTTCTTTTTATCCTTTGAGTTTCAATCCCAAAATGTACTCACCCTTAGTTAAACATTCTTTCCACTTTATATTCCATATTCTTTTTTTCTCTCTCTCTCAACCTATTTATAATGGAGAGAGAAACAAATGTATGAAATAACATTTTCAACCTAAATAATCTATTAAGGTAAGTGCACTTGCTTTGACTTTGGGGTTCATAATAATGTTTTCAGGTGTTGTTAGTTACTTTTCTTAAACAGCTTAGTTAAGCTTTAATCTCAGTCTCATTTAGTGAGGTCGATTATATGGATCAAGAAACACTCTATCATAAATTATCCGTAGCAGTTACTCATTCCAAAGTTCAGAAAACTACACTGCCAATTGAAGATAAATTATAAAAAAGCAAAGTAAAAAAGAAGACATATTTAAGTTCATGTCTAAGAGATAAGGCTCAAAATAATTGACTTCACATGAGCGATGCAATACCCACATCCAAAAAACTTCATTGCAAACCATCACTAACCTTTTTAATTGGAAGCAATGAACTAACATCAATAAAGTACAACATTGATATACATCATTACTAAAGGGTATTTAGATAATTAAACAGGTGTAATTTTTATATTCTAAAATTATCTTTAATTTATGTTTTTACTTTACGAGAAAATGATTTATATATTGATAATAATGTAACAATTATTTTACACTATTAACATTAGTGCATCGACC
This sequence comes from Lupinus angustifolius, assembly GCF_001865875.1. Taxonomy (NCBI): domain Eukaryota; kingdom Viridiplantae; phylum Streptophyta; class Magnoliopsida; order Fabales; family Fabaceae; genus Lupinus; species Lupinus angustifolius. The sequence continues at coordinate 1,124,576 of NC_032024.1, forward strand.
GGCACGGAGTGCCAGTCACCCGCATTTTTTTTATATAGAATGTATCATCTTCATATTATATTATTTAAGAAAACTATCATCCAATATATGTTGGAATTTCAAAATGAAAGTAAATTGTTATAGCTAAGTAATTTATCCACATTTCAAATTTAATATCATAATCAATATAATTCACTTATCCATTGAAAAAGCCACGTCAGTTTGGAAATGAGAGGTTTAAGAATTGATGTGGTAGATAAAAAATAAACATTAATTTACATTAAGAGAGATATAATCTTTAGAAACATGAAATTAGAATTACTCCATAGAAGTTATTTTATATTTTCCCTTTATCTATTAGTATAGAAGATTAGTATGGATAAACATGGAATTAGGAATTATAAAAGATAAAGTAGAGAAACATAAAATATTTCAAGAGTAATTATTTTATGTTTTTCTAGTTTCTATTAGTATTAGTATAGAAATTTATATAAAATACTTCATGGTAATTATTTAATGTTTATTAATATTAGAATATATAAAGATGAAAGTAGAAGTTATAAAATAAAATTAGAAGTTATAAAATATGAAATTAGGAAATATAAACTATAATAGCATAGATAGTATAGATGTCATCATATCATATCAGCTTGGTTTAAATTCCAAAATGATTTTAGGTACTACTTTTCATGTCCAATTTTTTACTAAAATAGTTCCTTTTATGTTGAAATACAACATGAGAAAATATCTTATACTATTTGCGAAACAATTTTCATCTAGATTTTATATTTTGTAGTACAAGCAAACAACTATTCTAAAAAATTTACCCATTGAACACCCTCTTGTATCAAGAGTAAAATGTCATTTCAATCCAAAGTCAAAAGGTTAGTTGAGAAACGAGTTTAATATATATTTGTTACTGAATCCATATTATTTAACATTAATCTATTATATTTTATTCATTTTAAATATAAATAACACATATGAATAATAAATGATATACTTTATACATACTAAAATATTAAACAAAAATGATTATGGTATGTAAGTCTTAAAAAGTATAAAATAATCATCACTATATAAATTTTAGTTTTTAAAATAGTTACATCAGTATTAAATAAATGTATAAAGACTGATGTAATAGTCATTTTCAACTTTAAAGATTTATTTATTTATTATTCCTTAAAATAAATTATTCATTACCCAACTGTCATTATTATTATTGTGAAAAAACATATTACCAGCCCTCTTTCTACAAGATTTTGTTTTGGAATAATTAATATCTAGACTTTGAGTGAAAAATGTTGAATCTGCTTTGCTTAGATTTGAAATTAGTTTTAGGTAATTGTAATGTCCATTTTTTTTGTTAAAAAGTTTTGCACTTTGGTCCAAATACAATACAAGAGAATATCTTTTTGTCCAAACATGTACATTTTTCATCTATATTTCTTATCTTTGTAGTACAATGCAACTATTCTAGCAAAAATATAATAAACACTCTCTTGCATCAGAAGAGAGTTTTATCAAACTGGTTTTAAGACAAGAAAATTAATTCTCTAAAGAAAATAACAATGATATATAATTTTTAATAAGTATAAAATGTTTGTTATATAATGTAAATTTCATTCTTTGAATGATATATATTATCATAATAAAATATTCTAAAAATATTAAATGATAGTCATTTTAAACTCTAAACATTTATTTGATGGCTATTTTTTGTGGTAGATGACAAACTTGTTGTCATTATATTTTTTTTAAAGACTGAATTGTAAAATCTAAAATCAAAAAATATATATTATATTAGCTAATTAATAATATCATATAAGGAAATAAATCTCAACGCAATTTACTATTAAAACAATAGTAATCCACTGCCTAATTTAATTACTTTTCCTTGTTTGTCCATTTTCATCACTGGCAAGTCACAACTACTGGCAGCAGCAAATGTAAAGCGCCCAGAGAATGATGTATTGGCATGACATAATTCCATTCATTTTGGTTTGAATATAATTAGATTTATATATGGTTGAATTTTATTGAATTTAGTATCAAGTTCAGTTCAATAATTAAATATGATTAATGTTCATGGATCTGACCTAATACATCTCATGATTATTGAAGATTTCTACTTGTATATGTGTGTTTAATTATATGTGGAGAAATAACATTTCTATATTATGGGTGAGCATGAGCCGTGTTAAGACGATTTAAGGTTTGTCCCTTACCCGACAGTAAATGTTGATTGAGTCAATTTTTGAAATAGACCTGACCCTAAATATCAATCGAGTTCGTCTTTAAATTTGAACTCGACCTAGATCGATTAAATATCATGCATATTTTTTTAGATAAAATCTTCTCAATATTATTTATTATTATGAATATGTAATTTGACATATAAAATGACATATGTATATATATTATTAATCATGTATATAGGATGAAAAAATTAGATATTCAATGATACTTTCAATCAGTGATATAAAAACGTACCGTACCGATCGGTTCGACCGAAAAACCAACGAACCGGACTCCTAACCGGTAGAGTATGGATGTTGAACCGGCCAATTTTCAAAACCGGTCAAAACTGATGAACTGATCAGAATTTGACTAAACCGGCTGGTTTATACATATACTTTTTTTTAAAAAAAAACCATTACACGGTGACCCATCTTTTCAATAATTCTTCAACACTTCAAGGTATTTGTAGATTACACCTTTTGGTTTCTAACATTGGTTAGAAATTTCAGTGACATTTGTGTAATCTTGGAGTCAAGTGTCTAAATGTAAGATTTTGTGCAAAAATGGAACCTCAATGTGAGACAACGTTGACTTCTTGGTGTTAAATGTTAAAGCTCCAAATTTATTTGTTTTGTGGGGTGAGTTATGAACTTGTGTCATTTATTTTTATTTTGCGTTTGTTAAGTGATACTTTTGGATTGATATATGTTTTGCAATTTAGACTTTGAATTTGTTAAAGACTTAAAGTTGTTTGTTTATGTGAATTTTGAGTAGATTATGAATATGGATTATAAATTTGAGTATCTACCTATTTGAATTTTTTTGTTATAGGTTTATATATATATATATAGGTATATCTGATTTAACTAGCATGCAGTTTAATTACTGAACCACCGATTGAACTAATGTACCACTATATCAATACCCTGACTGGTTTGATAACCTATACGATTTTAACAGCACTGCTTTCGACAAAAATTGTATCATTACTCTATACACATTTAAATAGATATACATACAAACATGGTGAGTGAGTAATCATAAGACGAATGGGTCATGTTTGGTTCATACCCAACCCCAATTATTGATTAAATCTAATTTTTGAACTCAAACTCAGTCATAGACCCGATGAGACCCTATCCTATTTGGGTCCGATCATAGTCGAGCCATACTGAGTGAATGAATAGGGTCAAATCTTGCTCACCTCTAATATACATAGTGCATTTTATTGTAATACGATGTTATAATTTAATATTTTTAAGCATGTTTTTTGTTTTGCTAATCATGTAGGATACTCCTTTACAAATAATTTATTACCACAATATTTAAATTATTTTATATGTTATTAGTTATCTAAATTATTTATCATATATACACATATATATTATTAAATTAATACCTTACATTTAATAAAGTGTGAGGTCAAGTTTAAGTTTACAAATTAATATTGTCAATGTTTAGTATGGAGTTAGTCTTACCTACTCCATATTAAAAAAATATTGTCACCAATAATTAATGTCACATAACACACAAAACTTACCTTCTCATGATTATCCTTAAAAGGTATAAAAAAATTGAAAAGAGAAGAAGACTTGAAAGTCCTTGGTTCAACATTTACTTACCAAAACAAAAGTAAAATAAAATATACATATATCATTATAACATTACAAGTACTTTAATATAATCCAATCACACACTCTTGTTGTTTTGTTATTGTTCTTGTTCTTCATTTTTTTCTTTTCCTTTCACCCCCTCTCACACAAACACACCTCATGGAGAATAAAAAAACACCACTTATTCTCTCTTCTCCTCGTACCTCAAACAACAATGGTGGTTTCACAATCCCTTACCCAACAACCCGACCCGATTCCATTAACCCGTACCCGACAACCTTTGTTCAAGTTGATACATCTTCATTCAAACAAGTGGTTCAAATGCTCACTGGATCCTCCGAAACCGCAAAACAAGCCTCTTCTTCACAAACCCGAACCGGAAACTCAACCCATCACAATATTCCACCAACCAAAACAAACCCAAGGAAAACCCAAACCGGGTTTAAGCTTTATGAGCGAAGAAAATCACTTAACCACCTAAAGATCAATCCTTTGAACCCGGTTTTCTCGACCCAAAATTCTGGCTTTTCACTCAGAAAACATGAGATTTTATCTCCCAGTATTTTGGATTTTCCATCAGTGGTTCTTAGTCCTGTGACTCCACTCATACCCGACCCGTTTGACCCGAATTATTTGGATGCTGAAGCAGAAGAGAAAGCTATCAAAGAGAAAGGGTTTTTCTTGCACCCTTCACCAAGAGACACTCAACCACGTCTGTTGCCTCTGTTTCCAACAACTTCTCCTAGAGCTTCAGGTTCTTCTTCATTAGCATCTTAGTTTTTATTTTGTCTTGTGTTTTAGGATTTTTGTTTTTTTTGGAACATTCTTCATGAGGAGAATTTTGTAATGGTTTATGAGGAGAATTGAAGAAGAATTTTATGCAATATTATGCCATCTTTCCCATTTTATGTTTAACTAATAGAATGTGGAGAAAAAATCCTACTCTTTTAGCTATGTTTCTCTATTTAGTTCAACTTATTGGGCAATTTTCTAGTTTTATCAATTATTAGAGTGTGGATACATAAGTTTTTTAATTTGATAATAATTTACCTTTCTCTTTTCCCTATGTTTTTCACTATTATTATTTCTTTACCACACTTCTGCCTAGTTCAATTAAAGCTAGGATTGAATTCTATGATATATTTCAGTTACTCAAGCTTTTGATCATTAACAATTAATTACTCTAATATACATTTAACTTATTAGAAAATGGTGCATTTAGTTGTATATTGGTATTTTATAAATTGTAAATTTTAATACTTTTTTCTAATTTTTTGATTCAGACTTGGCAAATTCGTAAGACTAGTATTTACCAAGGTTATGAGTTCTATGGTCGATCATTAATAGAATATTTGTATAATTAACAAGATGAATAAAGATTTGGATGTTGATATTAGAAAATGTTGTAGTATTTAATATACTATAATTTGTCAATGGAAAATAATATATATCCCTTTACAAGTGCAATTACCTCATAATAAAAGTAAAATTTTCCATAAAGTGAAATTTTGTTTATCAATGTACATTACTTATGTTTAAGGAAATTTTGTCCAAGGATTTAGCAAGGGGGTTACTTTTTATAAATGACATTTTTTAGTAGTATATTTTATCTTTCGATTCTCATTTGCCTAAATGATTATGATTTAGTGTGTTTATTTGAAAATGGTGCATTTAATTAACATATTGAAAAGTCTAGTATTTACCGAGTGAAGTACATAAAACATAGCATAGGAACTTGAGAAGAAAGTGGCCTTAAGAAGAATGAGGAAGGAATCTTGATCGTTTCGTTGTTTTCTGCCGCAGTTGTGTTTGTGTCAGAAGATCTCTATAATAGTAATCATTACAAGATAAAGTATTTATAACATATTTTACTAAAAAGTATTTATTGTATTTTCTTTCTCAAAAGATTTCATTTTCCCTATTTTTATGAGAAAAATTTATATGATGTTATATAGTATTATTACTAATAACTCGTAATATTAAAAGAAAGTAAAATTATGATGTTATTATATTTTTGAAATTAAGAAAAATATTCGTTATTTAATTAGAAATGTGTCCTTAGCAAGTAATATGAGAAGAATATGCAAGCATCAGCTAGATCCTAATAGAAAATCCACTAGATCTTGAAAACCCACAATGTCCTTAAATTGATGTATTATTTTTGTTTGTTTAGCCTTCCTTTTCCACTAGTAAGAATATACTTATTTGTGTATCTCTGCCCAAAAAATAGTTTTTCTATATTACAGTATTTTTTTTTTTAATTTTTAAAGTTGATTTAGTGTGAATTACATATGAAAAAACCCTTTTGTAATAGGATTGTTTTTTTTTCTTTTTAAATTGAAGGCCCAAATGGTAATTTTTCATCTGTTTATCAACATTACAAACTTCGTATGTTTTACCTTTTTCTTTCCCATTTTATCGGCTTTTAACACATTTTCCTTAAAAAAAAGAATCATGTATCAGACAAAACCTTAAGTAACTCAAATTGGTACTTCAAAATATTTAGACATGGAATGTTTAGTACTCAAGTATTGAAATTTTGATTTTAATCTTCTGATTTTTTTCTTAATTGACAGAAAATAATATATTCTCCTATTATTATCTTACTCATTCTCCTACTCACAAGAAGATGACATATGTCACAAGGAGATGTTTTATTTATTAATGATGAGTTTACAAATGACATGTATAATTTTCTTCTGAGTAAGAGGATTAGTGCGAAAATTTAATATGAGGATATATCATTATTTTGACTATTCATGCTATCAATCACCACAGTACAAGTCATGTTAATCTTAGCAGTATCATCAAAATTTTGGAAGATAGAAAGATCAAAATCCAAAATATAAATTGGGCTCTAATCAAAATTTGTTATATTTTTTTGAATCAAAAACATATTTAAACCAATAATTCAACTTATGGAAGGGATAACTGTTTTGTTTTTGAAATGTTAACAAGTGCCCATTAGGCGTTATTTAGGAAGGAAGAATATATAAAAAAATTGGATTAAAAGTGATTTTTATATACGGTGTTCAATTTATTTATTTATTTTAAACAAACAATTTTTTTAACTTTAATCAAGGGGATTTTTATATACGGTGTTCTTCAAGCATTCATTAATGCTGAAAAAAAATAGAGATATCAAATATTCCCCCTTTTAACAAGTTAGTTGTCTGGTAAATCTGTTTAATTAGAAAATAATTTTTTGTATGATTGTCAAACTCCTTTCCATAAATTTTGAAGAGTTAGCCAGTTATGTTAGAAGAAATCAAACTTGACTCAAGGAACAAAACTTGTGTCGAGACATATACTAGACGTCATATTTAAAAACAAAGTGTATTTACACTTTTTATAGCTTAAAATTTTAATATATTATCTAAATTTTATTAGTTGACTTTACATTTATATATTTCCACATAACTCTTTCTATATAAGGAGTAAAAAATCCATTCATGGTTTGAAGATTGTAAGTACACTCTAACCCATTAAAGTTGTTTAGTATTTTATTTTGTTTTTTGTAGTGGGGGACCCTGTTTCTTTTCAGTAGGGTCCTTGAATGTAAAGCTTTGAACAGCCATAAAAAGCAATCATAATGCAAATACAATTCTTCTTTTATCTATTCAGTATTTTAATTTTCCTTTTTAACTAAAAGGAGACCATAATTGTAATGAATTTGGGACATGAATAAGTGAAGAGGGAGAATAAGTGGAAGTTGTGATGATGAAAAGTGAGAAAAGTTTAGAGGTAGTGAATTGGGGAGATGTTTGTGAAGGGAAATGATTCATTGCTTATTTCATTGAGGAATATAATTATAAATATATGAGTGTTATATAATAGATAAGGAAACTATTGACTATGATATGTTATTAACTATAAATATATGAGTGTCATATAATAAATAAGGAAACTATTGACTATGATATGTTCTTAATTAGGTTATGAATGTATTGTCTAATATAGAGAAGATACAAGATTAGTGAATGACATACAAAAACTAATTATGAATAAGGAAAATGTTTACAACAATATTCTATTTTTGTGTGTTTGCATCTCATAATTGGTGGTATATTTATTGGGACTTTGAAACTTAACATGAACAATTACTTGGGAAATCTTGTTGAGTTTTGCTTACACGATCTTGGATAGCTTCTTTTCCACATCTTTTTTTTAGTTAGATTCCTCTCTAAATAATTAGGTAAAAATACATAGAAAAACTAAAAAAAAATGATAATTATCCCTTTATCTTATATTGATATTATATTTCTACTTTTGAAAATATAATAAATGACCCAATTGTCCTATCAAGGAGAGGAGTCTGACTCCATTTTTATGGGAAAAAATTTAAAACATGTGGCATATTTTGATTTGATGTATTATTGACGACCACCCTTTGAAAATCATGAATCTAATTACAGTAATGAGAAAAAAATATGCAAAGAAATTTAAACATTTTAAATATTTTTTCACTACCTTGAATCCAGACAATATTTTCTATCCTATAATATGTGTTACTTTATGTGTGAAATGTGATTAGTTAGAAAAATACTTAATAATTATATTTTTAAATTAAATATATTTTCTTCAACCAATCAAAACTCATAACAAATGACGTGACAAAAGATATATGTATGCCATTAGCCTCATGTAATGATGGTCCATTGAGTTTTTTGGGTGTGCGTGGCTGTATATATCTGTATGCTTTGTTTACTCAATTCAATTTTGTCTAGTAGGTGGTAGTGCAAAGAATCACTTTTGAAAAAGCAAATTGTAGAAAATAATTTTCACTCTTTCCATATATGAACAAATTTTGCAATAAATGTATTCAATATATTTGTGGATAGGTAATGACTGACACATAAACTAAATTTAGTTTGTTTTTTAGTACGTAGGGATATGAATTTGATTGAAATCTATCATTTTCTAATGTCCCTTCCGAGTAATATTATAATTTTATACATTTGTTTCATAATGTAAACTTTTTATTTACACCATCACTAATAATAATGTATGATTGAAATATAATTTAAAGACCTTGATCTCTGTTTGCATAAGGGAACTTTAATAGCCGATAAAAAAAAGAACTTTAATAGAGAATGATAAAAAGAAAATCTATTTCCTCCATTATGTATAATATTAATAAACAAAAGATAAAAAATCACCAACGTATTACATACAAATGAAAATAAACCAAAGTTGCTCCCACGTCACATTAGTATGTCACACAACAACCCAAAGAAATAAAACAAGAACACAAACATAGTTTACAAATGTAAATTGTTTCAATAGAGGAAATTAAGTTTGAAATTAGTCATGAGTGAAGAAGAAATTAAGAAAAAACCAGGTAGCTAGTTATAGTAGTAATAATAATATTAATAATCATCCTCTTTTTCAGCTTCATTTGTCATCACTTGATCAATTAATTAACATTTCTGGCACAATGTGTGACTGCAGTGCAACCACGACGGTAAGGATTGGCTCTACCCCTTTGTTGGCAATTATAGTAGGAACGTCCACGCCGACCACATGGGACTTGATTGGCTCTAAGAGCATTATAGCCAATGTACCTGGAGAGTTTAGAAAAAGATTAATTTCATTTCTCGATTTCGTACGATAATAATAGAATATAATATCTATGCATTGTTATTTAAAATGCACCTTCTTCGCCCTTGAAGGGTCCTACGAGCGGTCTCAGAACTGAACAAAAACTCATTGTCATCCGTAATAAGATCAATGTCACCTTCCGTCATAACAGTCCTCCCAAACTCATGCATGGTAGAAGCTTCAGCAGCCACCATCAAGGCCAAGGCCAAGAGGACAAAAATGAGCCATGGCTTAGAATCCATTATTATTATTATATGGCAATGTAATTTTTGGTATTTGAACTTGGAAGAATTTATAATGCAAGATAGAAAGAGTCCTTGCTCTTCCTAGTAATGAAGGTGAAAGGTGGTGGATATAGCTTGGTGAAAAAGGGTGGGAATGTTGTTAATTAGTTTATTGTGGGATAAAAAAAAGAAGGGAGGGAGAGAAATTAGGAATAGAAGGGATAGTTGTGTATTTTTTTGTTGTTGTTATGTGTGATGTAACGTGATTTTGGAGTGTTAATCTCTAAATAGAGAAATGTAATGAGTGGCATACATATACTAAAATAATGAAAGCCACATGTTTTCTATAACTAACTATGAATAACTGAGTTTGTTAATAATGTGTGTTACTAAAATTGACCCTGTCCTTCCTGTGTTTGTGCTAACCAATGAGAATATGAGAGATTATGGTTTGACTATACATGGTCCACTTCTTGCTATTTTTGTTTGGGTGGATTTCTGCTGTCCCATAAAAGTGTTATCACTCAATGTGTTATTACTTGTGATTGGTCAGACAAATAATTAATTATTAAAATTTTAATTTAAATATATTTTTACAACCAATCACAAACAATAACATATGGAGTGACACACTTTGTGGGAAAGCAGATGTACTCCAGTTTGTGTGTGTGTTAATTTCACCAATTTTCCATTTCTTTCTATCAAGACCATACTGGTTGGTCTAATTGTCAATTGGGCTTTCTTGTATATGTGAATAGACTGAAGTTCCATATGGGGCTTCTATTATCATGGTCCTTTTCCATAACTCTATCCATACAAGAGAATGTTTCCATTTTTAATTCTACAGAACCATATTAACCACATCTTATATCCCATAATATTATGACATTACATGTTTATAAAATGTGATTCATCAGAAAAATACTTAATAATTAATTTTTAATTTAAATATATTTTTTCAATCAATCATAACAATGATACATGGAGTGTCAGAAAACATGGGACATAAGATGTGTTCCGATTTCCCTGATCTCTTTTTTCTGATGGGATGTTAAAAAGAGAATAAAATATCTTATCATATAAGAAGATAAGTTATTTTATCCAATCACTATAATTATGATGTGTGTCATTTTAATCATTTTTTATAAAAATATTTTTAAAAATTATAGCAGTTTTTAGTGACATATCATCACTCAAAATGTGTTTAGATTAGGGTATCATGTATTAAAAAGAACTTATAATTAAAATATTTATGAAAATGTTTTTTTAAAAGACAAATGATTATTTCTTACAGTGTTATACCAAATAAATACTTGGACTACATAATATTTTGAGTGGGATATGGCTGTATTGTTTACCCAAAAAAAGGATATAGTTGTTTAACTCATTATTACACGAAAAAGAGAAAACGTATGAGAATGAAATTCCTGTTAATGTGGTCCTACTTTAGAAGTCATCCATTAAAATGCGTTCGATAGTGATAGGATTAGATTTAATGTTGACCACGTACTCTTTTGCATTGGTTCTACTAAATATCAATCTATAATATAATGTGTAAAGTGTTGATTTTTGTATTAAAGATTGTAATTCATTGCTTTTGTGATAGTTAGTTTAGTTAGTTGGAAACTTACTAAACATAGAAAGTCATAACTAATTAAGTTGTTATGAACTTCTATAAAAGGAAAGTGTGTAATGTTGTTGATTAATTAAAAAAATTGAAACTTACACTCTTCTTCTCACACTTTTATCTCTAATTCTTCTTCTTCTCATTTTAACACTTTCCCTAAACATCTTCTTCTTCTTCTCTGATTCACGCTGGCTTGAAGCCATTAGAAGAAACCAAGCAGAATTGGTTTCAAAATCTCCAACAGTGGTATCAAGAGCTTTAGGATCGGGATCTGTGGTAGTGCCAAGATTGGGTGCAAGAGGCTTCAAGAAGTGAAGCTCACGGATTGAGAATCAAGGCTGCAAAACCAGAAGGGAAATCATAGGTGTAGAAGCATGGCAAATTCGAATGGCTTTGCAATGAATCTTCCAATTCTAGATGGGAAGAATTATGAACATTTGAGCATTCAAATGAAGGCAATCTTTGGGTTTTAAGAATGTCTTGATGTAGTGAAAGGAGGATTGCCAACAGCAGATGAAAATTCAGTGGAGTATAGGGAAGCAAACAAGAGAGATTGCAAGGCAATCTTCTTGATCCACCAATGTGTGGACAGAGCCAACTTTGAGAAGATCTCTGCAGCATCTAGCTCAAAGGAAGCTTGGGAGATATTGGAGAAGAACTATTCTGGTGGAAAGAAGATCAAGAAGGTGAGATTGCTGACACTCAAAAGACAATATGAGTTGATGCAAATGGATGAGCAAGAATCCATAGTTGAATACCTCAACAGATTAAGGAGCCTGATAAATCAAATGAAGGGGTGTGGAAAAACACCAATTGAGCAACATGTAGTGGAAAAGATACTCAGAACACTTCATCCAAGGTTTGATCATGTGGTGGCAGTAATAGAAGAAGCAAAGGATCTTGACAATCTATCAGTTGATGAGTTGCAAGGATCCTTGGAAGTGCATGAGCAGAGATTTATGGAAAGGCAGAATTATAGACAAACAGATCATGCCTTGAGTGCTCAATTCAAGAAGAAGGGTGGCCCTGGTCAGAATGAGAAATTCAGAAGAGACAAGGCAAGATGGCAAGGTGGTAGGAGAATGGAATCTGATAATGGCAAGCTTGGATCGAATTCACATCAGAAGAATCAGAGCAACAGTTGTGAGGTCAGTAAAACCAAGAAGTGGAATAA
>NC_032024.1:1137134-1137405 GCF_001865875.1 Lupinus angustifolius
ATTCAGGTTGTTCTAACCACATGACAGGAAATAAAGATTGGTTTGTAACTCTAGACAAAATAGTTGAAACCAGAATAAAGTTTGCTGATGACAGCATAATCAAAGCAGAAGGGATTGGCAAAGTGATGATCAAGAAGAAGGATGGCTCAACCTCATACATCTCAAGTGTACTTTATGTGCCAAGAATGAAGAGTAATCTTCTAAGTCTTGGACAATTACTTGAGAAAGGGTACAAAATGAGGCTGGAAGAAAAGATGCTCAAGGTGTTCAA
>NC_032024.1:1137505-1138147 GCF_001865875.1 Lupinus angustifolius
AAGAAATCTGATGTGTTTGGCAAATTCAGAAACTTCAAAGCAGAAGCAGAAAAACAAAGTGGCAAGAATCTAAAGCTGATCAGAAGTGATGGTGGAGGGGAGTATGTCTCTCATGAGTTCAAAAATTTCTGTGAATTAGAAGGAATAACTCATGAGATCACTGCACCATATACTCCTCAACACAATGGAGCAGCAGAAAGGGTAAACAGAACCCTGTTGAATATGGCAAGAAGCATGATAAGAACCAAGACACTTCCAAAGAAGTTTTGGGCAGAAGCAATATCAACAGCAACTTATCTCCTGAACAGATGTCCTACAAAGAGGTTGGTAAGCAAGACTCCTGAAGAAGCATGGACTGGACACAAACCAAATGTAAAACATCTCAAGGTGTTTGGATCCATATGCTTCAAACACATACCAGGAAGCAGAAGAGGGAAGCTTGATAACAGAGGAGAAAGGCTGATTTTTGTAGGCTACCATTCTACAGGGGCCTACAAAGTATACAATCCTACAACAAATACAACCTCATACAGCAGAGACTTAAAATTCATTGAAGGTGAAGCTTGGGACTGGAATGAATCCAATGAGACATCCAACAATTCAGGAAGAATGATGTTGGATAACACACAAACAGAAGAAGAA
>NC_032024.1:1138247-1138490 GCF_001865875.1 Lupinus angustifolius
AAGCACAAGGCTAGACTTGTGGCAAAAGGGTTCCTACAGAAGCAAGGCTTGGATTTTGAAGAAGTCTTTGCACCAGTGGCCAGATTAGAAACCATAAGACTTGTTATAGCAATAGCAAGCTCAAGGAAGTGGCACATTTGTCAAATGGATGTGAAATCTGCTTTCCTAAATGGTCCATTAGACAAGGAAGTCTATATAGTACAACCCCCTGGCTTTGAAATTCCAGAACAAGAGCACAAAGTC
>NC_032024.1:1138590-1150349 GCF_001865875.1 Lupinus angustifolius
GTTTCTATAAATAGAATTGATCAAGCTTGATGTAATAGTGCATTGAATACATTGAAAATTCAAGTGAATTACTTTCCCCTCATTCCTTTCTCTTCTCTCAATTCCTCTCCTCCTAATCTCTTTAACAATTCTTCACTTATTCTCTTCTTTTCTTCTTTTCGTGTTCTGCAAGTAATGCAGAANTCCCCTCATTCCTTTCTCTTCTCTCAATTCCTCTCCTCCTAATCTCTTTAACAATTCTTCACTCATTCTCTTCTTTTCTTCTTTTCGTGCTCTGCAAGTAATACAGAACAGATAAACCAAAGTAATTCTGGTTTCTCAATTCCAACAAGGAGAAGAGAAGCAACACAAATATCTATCTTATGTTTTTTCTATGTGTTTCAACTAAAGACTTACGGAGTCTACTTATATATGAACTTGAGCCTTAATGATAAGGAATATACTTTTCTCGGTGATAGAAATGTTATGGGAGATTAAAAATCTAATAACAATTCTCTTATGGATAATCGTGAGTTCTGGGATTTGATAATATATGTGCATAATATTTGCAATGGGTTGGGTCAATATCCGTGCTTTTTGACTTGCAAGTAAATGAGATCTAAGTTTTTTAGACTCGTCATTGAATGGATCTGGGTTCAAGTAATGAAGTACTTACTTACATTTGTAGGTACACGAAACTATTATTTCTTATATATAATAACATTATTATAATATTATATTAATTAAAATTATAATGTTATATTCTTAATCCATAATTATAATATCATATTAATCCATAAATGTAATTGTTATGTTGTTAAATACTCATATTATATTATTAAGTAGCGATGATATATTGTCTATTCATATATATGATCAACTAATGTTATGTTCATTAAATAATTCTTATTTCATCATAAAGTTGAAGGAGTTTTTTTTATGTTTGTTTCAGTAAATTGAGCTATGTTTAATATTTATTAAATAACATCTAAGAATGTAGGAAATACACATTATTATATAAGTTATTTACAATTATTTTTAATATATCAATTTTAAACTTTATTGTTTTGTAATTCTAGTATAATGTATTTTTTTTTTAAATAAAGAGATAAAAATCAACATACACTTATCTCTTCGTTTTAAATTTGAAAATAACATGATAATAGTAATATCCGGTAACTTTATTTATTTATTTTCGTATTTATTTATTAAATAATAAAAATAATTTGTTATATTTTTTTATAGAATTTTTGAACTTTTTTGGCCTCACAAGAGGTATTAGTTCATTCAATTTAAGAGAATAACCAATTTAGCAAGAAAAATAAATATAGTGGTAGTTTTTTGAACCCAGAAGTTTCTCCATAGGGTTAAGCTAGTCCCTCTAATTTTTCATTCAACATAGGGTTTTATAAAATAAAAAACCCTAATGAAGATTAGTTAAAAAAAAGTGCAATAGAAGTTTTAATTAAAGTGCTACTAACATTACCAAATTGAAATGTATATCTTACGTTTAATATAACCATTATGATTTTAAATTACACTTTTACTGTATGTTGTGATTTTTTTATGTAAGAGTTTGATTTTTTTTATTCCAACCAATTAGATTATTCTACATACGATAAAATGATTCACGGCGTTAGCTACATATTTTATACAGGTGTAATAAATGAAATCATACTATTAAATTCATATTTAAATAAATAGCAAAAGAACAAATTAACATTAATATAAAAAACAAGCCAAATAGTAAATGCAAGTAATTTTTCGGATGGGGTTACAAATAATTTTCATATTCGGATCAAATGACTCTCATTACCATTAACCAAAATAATAGAAAGTGGTGTTTAAAGGTGAGCTCTTTAATCAACAAGAAGTCATTTTATCAAGGAAGACAGATGAATACAGAGTTTGCTACTAAGGTTAGCTTGGGGTCTTTGCATAATTTCTTCCCTACTCCAGTATATCAACAAATATTGGTGGGTTGGGAGCCCTCACCATGTTGGTTGAAATGTAATGTGGATGACTCTCTCAAAATGCTTAATAATATGGCAGGTTGTGGTGGAGTTTTTAGAGATGAGTCTAGTAAATGAATTTTTGGATTATGCAAGAATCTTGGAACTTCTAACTTCTTTGGACTGAGCTTTTGAGCATATTCTTGTCTCTCTCTATTTCTTGGGCTAAAGGAGCAAGTAAGCTCATTGTGAAAAGTGATTCTCAAGTGACTGTAAATTTGGTGAATAATGAGTGTGATAACCTTCACCCATATGCTTCCATGGTGAAAGGGATCTAGACTTGGTTAGATAGGGAATGGATAGTTTGATGTTTTATATTCATAGAGAAGCTAATCAGGTGGTAGATTTTTTGGCAAATATGGCTCACTCTATGCATATTGGAACTCATGAGTTGGAGTATCCCCACCTAGGTGTAGAGATTTACTTTTATTTGATTGTACGAGCATATTTCTGCCTAGAGGAGTTATAAAGTAGTATTTTGGGGTATCCCCTCCTAAGTATAAAAAAATCAGTTCGTTGTCAATCCAATTATTGTAACTTGATAATTTAATTAACCAAGGCTGAACATGAGTTCCATTATTGTAACTATGCATAACTACTAATCTTCCTCCTAATCAATGTAAACATTATTATATAATTAAATAAAGAATGTGTTTCTATGGACTAGTCCAAGATGTATTGGATCGTCCACGAGTGGCTCAAAGAGCTAACGGGCTGGCCAATACAATAAGACCAAAACTCAAAAGTTCAAGACTATCCTATAACTCGTACCGGTGCGTTATGATCAACGAGGTTGAAGGTATGACCTACATGGTAACATATGAGAGAAAACTTTTCTTGGGGTCACCACGGAGCCCCATAAGCCAAGTAATAACCTACCAAATGACTAATTGACTAGACCTTCCTTCAACTCAATGTAAGTAAATCACATTCAGTATAAATAGAGGAAGCCGCTATAAAGGAAGTATTTGTGATTCATCATCTTTATTCTCTCTAACTATGTTCTGCTCTCTATAAATACTTATTTGATCATCAAAGTCTTTTTTCACGTACCAATTTGAAGTTAGCTCTAACTATCTCATGCCTCTATAAACACTGATTTGAGCATTAGAGTCCATTTTTAGACACTCGCTAAAGTCACCATACGGTTGGTTCAGAACCCATTTCAACCCAATTCGTGTGAACCAAAGCTAGCTCTAGCTATCTCATGCCCTCTATAAATACTGACTTGAGCATCAGAGCTCATTTTCCAACATTCACCCAAGCCAACACAAGGCTGGTAAACAACCGAATTCAATCCAATTTTGGCTACCCAATACTGATGTTTAGTCTCGTTTAGTCTAGGGTCACTAGGGATGTAAGCGATTCTAGCTTAATCTGAAAAAATGGTGGGATGTACTGAACTGAACCAAAAAATATGGTTCAGTTATGTTTCATGATTCCATAGATTTGGGAACTGTTTTGTTGTGCAATGGCTCATATTCTCTAATAACATCAATATAAGTTATGGGTTTGGGCTGATGTAAAGGATTTGAGGCAGAGGGCTATATATTTATGTTATATAAACCTAATGNTTTCCATATTATTTTGATAAATTCTATTTTTGGCACAACTTTTGAACAATTTATTACAAATGGACAAACTTTATGAGCATTTGGGGTAGACAAATCCACTCTATCGGATATAATTTACTACATCTGAAGACTCCCTCCTCTGAGTTCAACAAAATCCTTTTTTCCATTTCATTTTTTATTTTTGAAGTTTTATTTTGAATTTGTCTTGAATTTTTCTTCTGTAGTTGAATTAGTTAGGCTTTGAGTTTGGCTTCAAACATTTTGGGGTTGTTTCCTATGATTTTAGGATTTTATTGATGCAAATTTTTGATTGTTTGCTCAAATTTAACATGAATTTCCATACCTACCCTGTCTGATTGTTTCTATTGCATGTAGTGCATGACTAGGCGAAATTCAGGCTCTATCCATAGTAATAAGATAAATTTTAGTTTTGGCACAAATTTTCAACCGGTTATCATATTGGACAAATTTTATATGCATTTGGGTAGAAAAATCTGTCATATTATACTTTCCATACTATGTCTAAAAAATCCCTCCAGAAAATCCAAAAAAACCATTTTTTCCATATCTTTTTTTATTTTTGAAGTTTTATTTTGAATATGTCAAGAATTTGTCTTGTTTTGTTGAATTATTAGGATTTAAATTTTGGCTTGAAACTTTTTTGTTGTTCTTTCCTATGATTTTAGGATGTTATTGATGCAAAGTTTTGGTTGTCTACTCAAATTAAACAGGAAATTTGATTCATGTGCTGTTGTTGTTGCATGTAGTGCATGAATAGGGGAAGTTCAAGCTCTTTCAATAGTATTTTGATAAATTCTATTTTTGGCACAACTTTTGAACAATTTATTACAAATGGACAAACTTTATGAGCATTTGGGGTAGACAAATCCACTCTATCGGATATAATTTACTACATCTGAAGACTCCCTCCTCTGAGTTCAACAAAATCCTTTTTTCCATTTCATTTTTTATTTTTGAAGTTTTATTTTGAATTTGTCTTGAATTTTTCTTCTGTAGTTGAATTAGTTAGGCTTTGAGTTTGGCTTCAAACATTTTGGGGTTGTTTCCTATGATTTTAGGATTTTATTGATGCAAATTTTTGATTGTTTGCTCAAATTTAACATGAATTTCCATACCTACCCTGTCTGATTGTTTCTATTGCATGTAGTGCATGACTAGGCGAAATTCAGGCTCTATCCATAGTAATAAGATAAATTTTAGTTTTGGCACAAATTTTCAACCGGTTATCATATTGGACAAATTTTATATGCATTTGGGTAGAAAAATCTGTCATATTATACTTTCCATACTATGTCTAAAAAATCCCTCCAGAAAATTCAAAAAAACCATTTTTTTTCTTATCTTTTTTTATTTTTGAAGTTTTATTTTGAATATGTCAAGAATTTGTCTTGTTTTGTTGAATTATTAGGATTTAAATTTTGGCTTGAAACTTTTTTGTTGTTCTTTCCTATGATTTTAGGATGTTATTGATGCAAAGTTTTGGTTGTCTACTCAAATTAAACAGGAAATTTGATTCATGTGCTGTTGTTGTTGCATGTAGTGCATGAATAGGGGAAGTTCAAGCTCTTTCAATAGTATTTTGATAAATTCTATTTTTGGCACAACTTTTGAACAATTTATTACAAATGGACAAACTTTATGAGCATTTGGGGTAGACAAATCCACTCTATCGAATATAATTTACTACATTTGAAGTTTTATTTTGAATTTGTCTTGAATTTTTCTTCTGTAGTTGAATTAGTTAGGCTTTGAGTTTGGCTTCAAACATTTTGGGGTTGTTTCCTATGATTTTAGGATTTTATTGATGCAAATTTTTGATTGTTTGCTCAAATTTAACATGAATTTCCATACCTACCCTGTCTGATTGTTTCTATTGCATGTAGTGCATGACTAGGCGAAATTCAGGCTCTATCCATAGTAATAAGATAAATTTTAGTTTTGGCACAAATTTTCAACCGGTTATCATATTGGACAAATTTTATATGCATTTGGGTAGAAAAATCTGTCATATTATACTTTCCATACTATGTCTAAAAAATCCCTCCAGAAAATTCAAAAAAACCATTTTTTTTCTTATCTTTTTTTATTTTTGAAGTTTTATTTTGAATATGTCAAGAATTTGTCTTGTTTTGTTGAATTATTAGGATTTAAATTTTGGCTTGAAACTTTTTTGTTGTTCTTTCCTATGATTTTAGGATGTTATTGATGCAAAGTTTTGGTTGTCTACTCAAATTAAACAGGAAATTTGATTCATGTGCTGTTGTTGTTGCATGTAGTGCATGAATAGGGGAAGTTCAAGCTCTTTCAATAGTATTTTGATAAATTCTATTTTTGGCACAACTTTTGAACAATTTATTACAAATGGACAAACTTTATGAGCATTTGGGGTAGACAAATCCACTCTATCGAATATAATTTACTACATTTGAAGTTTTATTTTGAATTTGTCTTGAATTTTTCTTCTGTAGTTGAATTAGTTAGGCTTTGAGTTTGGCTTCAAACATTTTGGGGTTGTTTCCTATGATTTTAGGATTTTATTGATGCAAATTTTTGATTGTTTGCTCAAATTTAACATGAATTTCCATACCTACCCTGTCTGATTGTTTCTATTGCATGTAGTGCATGACTAGGCGAAATTCAGGCTCTATCCATAGTAATAAGATAAATTTTAGTTTTGGCACAAATTTTCAACCGGTTATCATATTGGACAAATTTTATATGCATTTGGGTAGAAAAATCTGTCATATTATACTTTCCATACTATGTCTAAAAAATCCCTCCAGAAAATTCAAAAAAACCATTTTTTTTCTTATCTTTTTTTATTTTTGAAGTTTTATTTTGAATATGTCAAGAATTTGTCTTGTTTTGTTGAATTATTAGGATTTAAATTTTGGCTTGAAACTTTTTTGTTGTTCTTTCCTATGATTTTAGGATGTTATTGATGCAAAGTTTTGGTTGTCTACTCAAATTAAACAGGAAATTTGATTCATGTGCTGTTGTTGTTGCATGTAGTGCATGAATAGGGGAAGTTCAAGCTCTTTCAATAGTATTTTGATAAATTCTATTTTTGGCACAACTTTTGAACAATTTATTACAAATGGACAAACTTTATGAGCATTTGGGGTAGACAAATCCACTCTATCGAATATAATTTACTACATTTGAAGTTTTATTTTGAATTTGTCTTGAATTTTTCTTCTGTAGTTGAATTAGTTAGGCTTTGAGTTTGGCTTCAAACATTTTGGGGTTGTTTCCTATGATTTTAGGATTTTATTGATGCAAATTTTTGATTGTTTGCTCAAATTTAACATGAATTTCCATACCTACCCTGTCTGATTGTTTCTATTGCATGTAGTGCATGACTAGGCGAAATTCAGGCTCTATCCATAGTAATAAGATAAATTTTAGTTTTGGCACAAATTTTCAACCGGTTATCATATTGGACAAATTTTATATGCATTTGGGTAGAAAAATCTGTCATATTATACTTTCCATACTATGTCTAAAAAATCCCTCCAGAAAATTCAAAAAAACCATTTTTTTTCTTATCTTTTTTTATTTTTGAAGTTTTATTTTGAATATGTCAAGAATTTGTCTTGTTTTGTTGAATTATTAGGATTTAAATTTTGGCTTGAAACTTTTTTGTTGTTCTTTCCTATGATTTTAGGATGTTATTGATGCAAAGTTTTGGTTGTCTACTCAAATTAAACAGGAAATTTGATTCATGTGCTGTTGTTGTTGCATGTAGTGCATGAATAGGGGAAGTTCAAGCTCTTTCAATAGTATTTTGATAAATTCTATTTTTGGCACAACTTTTGAACAATTTATTACAAATGGACAAACTTTATGAGCATTTGGGGTAGACAAATCCACTCTATCGAATATAATTTACTACATTTGAAGTTTTATTTTGAATTTGTCTTGAATTTTTCTTCTGTAGTTGAATTAGTTAGGCTTTGAGTTTGGCTTCAAACATTTTGGGGTTGTTTCCTATGATTTTAGGATTTTATTGATGCAAATTTTTGATTGTTTGCTCAAATTTAACATGAATTTCCATACCTACCCTGTCTGATTGTTTCTATTGCATGTAGTGCATGACTAGGCGAAATTCAGGCTCTATCCATAGTAATAAGATAAATTTTAGTTTTGGCACAAATTTTCAACCGGTTATCATATTGGACAAATTTTATATGCATTTGGGTAGAAAAATCTGTCATATTATACTTTCCATACTATGTCTAAAAAATCCCTCCAGAAAATTCAAAAAAACCATTTTTTTTCTTATCTTTTTTTATTTTTGAAGTTTTATTTTGAATATGTCAAGAATTTGTCTTGTTTTGTTGAATTATTAGGATTTAAATTTTGGCTTGAAACTTTTTTGTTGTTCTTTCCTATGATTTTAGGATGTTATTGATGCAAAGTTTTGGTTGTCTACTCAAATTAAACAGGAAATTTGATTCATGTGCTGTTGTTGTTGCATGTAGTGCATGAATAGGGGAAGTTCAAGCTCTTTCAATAGTATTTTGATAAATTCTATTTTTGGCACAACTTTTGAACAATTTATTACAAATGGACAAACTTTATGAGCATTTGGGGTAGACAAATCCACTCTATCGAATATAATTTACTACATTTGAAGTTTTATTTTGAATTTGTCTTGAATTTTTCTTCTGTAGTTGAATTAGTTAGGCTTTGAGTTTGGCTTCAAACATTTTGGGGTTGTTTCCTATGATTTTAGGATTTTATTGATGCAAATTTTTGATTGTTTGCTCAAATTTAACATGAATTTCCATACCTACCCTGTCTGATTGTTTCTATTGCATGTAGTGCATGACTAGGCGAAATTCAGGCTCTATCCATAGTAATAAGATAAATTTTAGTTTTGGCACAAATTTTCAACCGGTTATCATATTGGACAAATTTTATATGCATTTGGGTAGAAAAATCTGTCATATTATACTTTCCATACTATGTCTAAAAAATCCCTCCAGAAAATTCAAAAAAACCATTTTTTTTCTTATCTTTTTTTATTTTTGAAGTTTTATTTTGAATATGTCAAGAATTTGTCTTGTTTTGTTGAATTATTAGGATTTAAATTTTGGCTTGAAACTTTTTTGTTGTTCTTTCCTATGATTTTAGGATGTTATTGATGCAAAGTTTTGGTTGTCTACTCAAATTAAACAGGAAATTTGATTCATGTGCTGTTGTTGTTGCATGTAGTGCATGAATAGGGGAAGTTCAAGCTCTTTCAATAGTATTTTGATAAATTCTATTTTTGGCACAACTTTTGAACAATTTATTACAAATGGACAAACTTTATGAGCATTTGGGGTAGACAAATCCACTCTATCGAATATAATTTACTACATTTGAAGTTTTATTTTGAATTTGTCTTGAATTTTTCTTCTGTAGTTGAATTAGTTAGGCTTTGAGTTTGGCTTCAAACATTTTGGGGTTGTTTCCTATGATTTTAGGATTTTATTGATGCAAATTTTTGATTGTTTGCTCAAATTTAACATGAATTTCCATACCTACCCTGTCTGATTGTTTCTATTGCATGTAGTGCATGACTAGGCGAAATTCAGGCTCTATCCATAGTAATAAGATAAATTTTAGTTTTGGCACAAATTTTCAACCGGTTATCATATTGGACAAATTTTATATGCATTTGGGTAGAAAAATCTGTCATATTATACTTTCCATACTATGTCTAAAAAATCCCTCCAGAAAATTCAAAAAAACCATTTTTTTTCTTATCTTTTTTTATTTTTGAAGTTTTATTTTGAATATGTCAAGAATTTGTCTTGTTTTGTTGAATTATTAGGATTTAAATTTTGGCTTGAAACTTTTTTGTTGTTCTTTCCTATGATTTTAGGATGTTATTGATGCAAAGTTTTGGTTGTCTACTCAAATTAAACAGGAAATTTGATTCATGTGCTGTTGTTGTTGCATGTAGTGCATGAATAGGGGAAGTTCAAGCTCTTTCAATAGTATTTTGATAAATTCTATTTTTGGCACAACTTTTGAACAATTTATTACAAATGGACAAACTTTATGAGCATTTGGGGTAGACAAATCCACTCTATCGAATATAATTTACTACATTTGAAGTTTTATTTTGAATTTGTCTTGAATTTTTCTTCTGTAGTTGAATTAGTTAGGCTTTGAGTTTGGCTTCAAACATTTTGGGGTTGTTTCCTATGATTTTAGGATTTTATTGATGCAAATTTTTGATTGTTTGCTCAAATTTAACATGAATTTCCATACCTACCCTGTCTGATTGTTTCTATTGCATGTAGTGCATGACTAGGCGAAATTCAGGCTCTATCCATAGTAATAAGATAAATTTTAGTTTTGGCACAAATTTTCAACCGGTTATCATATTGGACAAATTTTATATGCATTTGGGTAGAAAAATCTGTCATATTATACTTTCCATACTATGTCTAAAAAATCCCTCCAGAAAATTCAAAAAAACCATTTTTTTTCTTATCTTTTTTTATTTTTGAAGTTTTATTTTGAATATGTCAAGAATTTGTCTTGTTTTGTTGAATTATTAGGATTTAAATTTTGGCTTGAAACTTTTTTGTTGTTCTTTCCTATGATTTTAGGATGTTATTGATGCAAAGTTTTGGTTGTCTACTCAAATTAAACAGGAAATTTGATTCATGTGCTGTTGTTGTTGCATGTAGTGCATGAATAGGGGAAGTTCAAGCTCTTTCAATAGTATTTTGATAAATTCTATTTTTGGCACAACTTTTGAACAATTTATTACAAATGGACAAACTTTATGAGCATTTGGGGTAGACAAATCCACTCTATCGAATATAATTTACTACATTTGAAGTTTTATTTTGAATTTGTCTTGAATTTTTCTTCTGTAGTTGAATTAGTTAGGCTTTGAGTTTGGCTTCAAACATTTTGGGGTTGTTTCCTATGATTTTAGGATTTTATTGATGCAAATTTTTGATTGTTTGCTCAAATTTAACATGAATTTCCATACCTACCCTGTCTGATTGTTTCTATTGCATGTAGTGCATGACTAGGCGAAATTCAGGCTCTATCCATAGTAATAAGATAAATTTTAGTTTTGGCACAAATTTTCAACCGGTTATCATATTGGACAAATTTTATATGCATTTGGGTAGAAAAATCTGTCATATTATACTTTCCATACTATGTCTAAAAAATCCCTCCAGAAAATTCAAAAAAACCATTTTTTTTCTTATCTTTTTTTATTTTTGAAGTTTTATTTTGAATATGTCAAGAATTTGTCTTGTTTTGTTGAATTATTAGGATTTAAATTTTGGCTTGAAACTTTTTTGTTGTTCTTTCCTATGATTTTAGGATGTTATTGATGCAAAGTTTTGGTTGTCTACTCAAATTAAACAGGAAATTTGATTCATGTGCTGTTGTTGTTGCATGTAGTGCATGAATAGGGGAAGTTCAAGCTCTTTCAATAGTATTTTGATAAATTCTATTTTTGGCACAACTTTTGAACAATTTATTACAAATGGACAAACTTTATGAGCATTTGGGGTAGACAAATCCACTCTATCGAATATAATTTACTACATTTGAAGTTTTATTTTGAATTTGTCTTGAATTTTTCTTCTGTAGTTGAATTAGTTAGGCTTTGAGTTTGGCTTAGAACAATTGGCAGATTTGCTAACTAAGCCTTTGAAGAAAATAGACTTTGAAAGACAAAGAACACTCTTAGGTATAGTTAGTATAGAAAGCATGAATTAAGGAGGAGTGTTGATTTTTTTGTATTAAAGATTGTAATTCATTGCTTTTGTGATAGTTAGTTTAGTTAGTTGGAAACTTACTAAACATAGAAAGTCATAACTAATTAAGTTGTTATGAACTTCTATAAAAGGAAAGTGTGTAATCTTGTTGATTAATTCAATTGAAATTTACACTCTTCTTCTCTCATTTTTATCTCTAATTCTTCTTCTTCTCGTTTAACATTTTCTCTAAACATCTTCTTCTTCTTCTCTAATTCACGCTGGCTTGAAGCCATTAGAAGAAACCAAGCTGAATTGGTTTCTAAATCTCCAACAGTGGTATCAGAGCTTTAGGATCGGGATCTGTGGTAGTGCCAAGATTGGGTGCAAGAGGCTTCAAGAAGTGAAGCTCACGGATTGAGAATCAAGGCTGCAAAACCAGAAGG